>NC_090798.1:10165000-10400000 GCF_040054535.1 Antennarius striatus | reverse complement strand
CCGTCTGCATCCGATGCTAACGGTCGTGCTAATCAAACCGACCCACCAGTGGGCAGAAATCCACCCCAAGGTGGAGTGACGGAGTGACGTCGGCAGCAGCCAATCAGAGTTCAGAGCGTTCTGACGTCATCATCCCCGATGTTTATCCTTTTGTTTACACAAGTTTGTTGTTGTTTATCATTTTCTTCCGTTCCGAATAAAACCTTCATGACTTCAGCTTCCGTGCGTCTCTGCGGGGAGCCTCGGGTGTGACGTCAGCGGAGAGCGCTGAAAGTTGAATGACGTCAAACACTCGTTGGTATTTTTTTGGGGGGGGGTGAGGGGGGGGCGTCATTCTTCCGCCTTCCCGTCCCGCGTGCGTCCTCCTTCGTTTGCGCGTCCGCGTCTCCTCGGCTCCGGTGACGCGCGTGCACGTGCACACGCTCGCAGCGCGGGAGGCGGAACGGTTTCACGGAGGGGGGAGGGCGCGGGGGGAGCCGACGGATCTCGATGCGTGGACACATTTTGTTTTGACCGGAGGATGGAGCGGGCGGTGCGGGCGGCGGAGGACGCGCTCCGGACATAACGACGGGACCGGACGACAGCGAGTCGGTAAGGGAGGGGGGGTTCGGGGCGGCGGGGGCACCACCGGAGCGGATGATGCTGATTTGCCGCAGGCCCCGCCATCGTGTAACCGGATACCGACTTGCGGCGGATGGGGTGACGGTGCTCGCTGCTCCGCCGGGACGGTCCCTTCCGTCGGACGTTACCGGGGTGGGGGCGAGCGGAGCCCGCTTCTGAGGGGCGGAAGGAGCGGGAAGATGCGGACGGAGGAAGAGGAGGAGGAGGCGGCGGCGGAGCGGCCCATCCTGGAGGACGCGTCGGGACGAGAGCAGGTGAGAAAGGACGACCCCCCCACCCCCACCCCCCCAGGTTCCAGTTGCGCAAAATATGCCGCTGATCGCAGCCGGACGCGCGTCGCGGAGCGTCATTTACACACTGTGCCCCCCCCCACACACACATTCCTCCCCCCTTCGCGTTTCATTCACGAAACATGTTTTTGTTGTTGGCGCGAAAGATGTCACGTTCCTCCGTCCGTCACGCCGCGCGCCCCGACGCGAGGACACGGAGCGGGGTGGGGGGGGGGGCGTGGGGGTGGGAGGGAGCTGGTTTAGTTTGTTACCAGCTGCGAGGATGACGTCACATCAAGCAAACACACCTGACCGAAGTGAGTGACACGTGACAGGAACGGTGTTCATCATCATCATCATCATCATCATCATCACCATCATCATCATCATCATCATCACCATCATCATCATCATCATCACCATCATCATCATCATCATCATCACCATCATCATCATCATCATCATCACCATCATCATCATCAGTTGGACCCCCAGTCTTCAGCATCTTTCATTTCAAAGGCGTTTTTGTTCAGAAGCGGTTGCCATGGAGATGCATCCTTGGTAACCAGGGATGCGTGGCACCCTGGAGTCTCGCCAGTATTCCCAGTGGCACCAGCGTGGGAGTCACGTTGTGGGGGCGGGGGGGGGCGTCACCTTTACATCCCCGCCCAGATGGCGCCAGTTCCTGGTTCGTTGCCGCGGTAACCGTCAGCCAATCAGGGAGCTTTTTTTTTTTTTGAGGAACTTCCTCATCCAAGGTCCGAGAACTGGTCCGGATCAGTGGGGGGGGGGGGGGGGGTTCCAGGTCATGTGACCGAACTGAAGCTTCTCCTGTTACCATGGCAACCATGAAAACACCTCTCATCATCTACGAGGAAAGAAACGACAGATTTGGAAGGTCCAGACCTCCTCCCTCTTGATTAGCCAATCAGAGCCTGGCACACACCTCAGAGCTGGAGCTGCTAAGCTACGAACTGCTTCCTCCTCGTCTTTATTGTCTTCTTTCTTTTCTTTCTCTTCTCCCTTCTTTTCTACTTCTTTTTCTACTTTTCGTCGCCCTCTTCTTCATCCCTTTTCCTCCTTTTTTTCCCCTTCCTGTCTTCTTCCTCTTCTTCTTTTCCTACTTCCCCCCCCAAACTATTTTTCATTTCCTTCCTCTATATTTCCTTTTTCTTTGCCTTCCTTTTCTTTCTCTTGGCTTTCTCCTCCTCTCCTCTTCATCATCATGATGACATTAAAAGCCCCCCCCCCCCCCGTCAAAACCCCATGACATCAAAACCCCACCCATCGCCGTGGCTCCTCCCCCCACCGCTGTGGCTCCTCCCCCTTCCTTTATGTCCTTACATTCATGAAAAGTTCATGACCATTTTGTCTCCCTCACGCTCTTCATCCTCCCTCCTCCTCCTCGCTACACTTTTAGCCCAATCAATCCACTTAGAGACAGACTTCCAGAGAGGAAGTGGAGATGGGGGGGGGGCAGATGGGGGGTGGGGGCAGAGTGCTGTTGGGTTAGAACCGACCCGAGCAGTGGCGACGTCTCAATCTAAATAGCCAATCACGATCAATAATCGATCAAACACACCGCTGCTCCTCGTGTCCCACCTTCAGGCTGCAGTCGGTGGTTTTTAGGGGTTTAGCAGAGATGGTGATGGACTGCTGTGGGGGGGGGGGGACTGGACGGGGGAGAGGGGGTGTCCTTCACTGGCTTTCACTGCTTGCCCTTGACAATGTGTGTGTGTGTGTGTGTGTGTGTGTGTGTGTGTGTGTGTGTGTGTGTGTGTGGAGAGGAGATAAAGCGTCTTTAGGGGGGGGCTGCTGACAGGACTGGAGGTAAGGACGCTGGTGTCATTGCTTCGTCTCCTGTCGCATTCAGACACGAGGAAAGCCGAGCAGGTGTGTGTGTGTGTGTGAACGGTGAACAGGCGGGTGGTGTGCTCCTCCTCTTCCTCCTCCTCTTCCTCCTCCTCTTCCTCCCTGACAGGAGGAGCAGCGAGGAAGACGAGGAGGAAGAGGAGAGTCCAGAAGCATCGCTCTCATCTAAATTATTCACACTCCCTCCTCTGGCTGCATTACAACTGAGGATGTGAACGCCGGCATGCATAGAGGAAGTGTGTGTGTGTGTGTGTGTGTGTGTGTGTGTGTGTGTGTGTGTGTGTGTGTGTGTGTGTGTGTGTAAGTACTGTAATATGATGTCCTCATAGTGCAAGTGAGGCTATATGAAAGTGTGCACTTACAGAAAGGCATAAACTGTGTGTGCGCGCGTGTGTGTGTGTGTGTGTGTGTGTGTGTGTGTGTGTGTGTGTGCAGCACTTATCGTATGATGGATAAGGGGGGGTGTAATGCGTTCCTTTGGTCCAGACGTAACTAGCTTACACACTCGCTCTGAAATACGACACCGTTTACCAAACGGGGTGATTAGGGGTATTAAAGCTGGGTGGGGAGGGGGGTCAGGGGTCACGGGGTAACTGCCAGCATCCTAACTGCTGTCCCAACTTGACCCTCGGATCAGGAGACGAACAGGAAACTCTTCCTCCCTTGTGCTTTGAGGTCAATGCTAACATTAGCATGCTAACCTGAAGCTAATGTGACCTCTTGAGCTACTGGGACCCCATTAGCATGCTAACATTAGCTAATAGCCGCTAAATATCCCGGGTGAAAAGAGGAGGAGTCAGGGGTCAATGGAGTCATGAGACACGCCCCCCAGGTCCACAGGCAATAACGTCTTCCCTCCTCCTTCCCTGTCGCCGTAGCAACGGCCGCTCCAGCAGTCCCTGGCCTCCGCGCTGTGCCGGGAGTCCCACTGGAAGTGCCTCCTCCTGACGCTGCTGATGTACGGCTGCTTCGCCACGCTGGCCTGGTGCGCCCTGTGCCGCGTCGACGTCCTCGGCTCCTCCTCGGTAACCGGCGACGACGACGCCACTTCGGCGGCTTACTACAACGACATCCTGCAGTCGGAGAGCCCGTGCTCCAGCGGCTACGTCTACATCCCGCTGGCGTTCCTGGCGATGCTGTACGTGGTCTACCTGGTGGAGTGCTGGCACTGCTTCTCCAAGATGGCCATGTTGGCTCACGCCGAGTTCCAGGTAGGGAACGCCTCCGCTTCTGGAGGATGCCGCGATAAAATCCCATAATAATGATGATTATTACCAGAGAGGCCAGACTGAGATGGTTTGGACATGTCCAGAGGAGAGATAGTGAATATATTGGTAGAAGGATGCTGACCTTTGAACTGCCAGGCAGGAGGCCTAGAGGAAGACCAAAGAGGAGGTTTATGGATGTAGTGAAAGAGGACATGAAGGTAGTTGGTGTGAGAGAAGAGGATGTAGAAGACAGGGTTAGATGAAGGACACTGATTGGCTGTGGTGACCCCTGAAGGGAAAAGCCGAAAGGAAAAGAAGATTACCTTATACGTCACATTTGTCAAACTCTTGGCCCGGGGGCCAAATGTGGCCCGCCACATCATTTAATGTGGCCCTCGAGAGTGTCTAAAACTAAATAGCTCAAAAACGTGCTTTGTCCAGAACTACATTTCCCACAATAGAGTAATTAAATCCATTTTAACTCCGACAACTATGTTGTTCACTTGGATGGTTTGATCCTTGATTGATGGGGTTCTGTGTGTTTTATAACAAATTAAAAGGATTTATGGCATAACAGAGAAACAAACAGTTTTTGTGCAACTTTAATGTTCGTAACTTGAATAAGTTATTTAACATTAAGGTGTAGTTACATTATATTTTATATTTAGTTACATGTAGTTATATTTATAAGTACTTTTGGCTCTTGGTAAAATGAGTTTGACGCTTCCTGCCCTACCTTCTTTGATACAGGAAGTGTTCGAGCGCGTGCAGAGACTCCAGCAGGCCACGCCCTGCATTTGGTGGAAGGCCATCAGCTATCACTATGTGAGACGGACCAGACAGGTGACGCGGTACCGCAATGGTGACGCCTACACCACCACCCAGGTAAGGGCAGCTCTTCCTGCTTCCAACCCGACCTTTAACTACTTCCTTGTCCTTCTTCATCGTCCTCTTTCGCCCTCAGGTCTACCATGAACGTGTGAACACCCACGCCTCCAGCTCGGAGTTCGACTACGCCCGCTACGGCGTCAAGGACGTCTCCAAGGAGCTGCTGGATCTGCAGCTGCACCCGGCCGTTCGCCTACGCTTCACCAAGTGTTTCAGGTCAGACTCCGACCAACAGCTAGTCCAGGAAGTAGATAGTCAAGTGGTTTAACTTGGGATTTCTCTGCTCTTTAGCTTCTCCAGCGCTCGCGCCGAAGCCGCCTACCTCACCCAGGTAAGACGCGGGAAAACCGCCACATGCCGCGGCCAATCCGTCCCCTCAGAGACGAGCTAAGCGTCTGCTTTTACTTCCTGTCCCAAGCGAGCTCGCTTCTTCGGGGAGAACGAAGGGCTGGACGACTACATGGAGGCCAGGGAAGGGATGCACCTGAAGAACGTGGATTTCCGCGAACACATCCTGGCATTCCCGGATCCCGCCCACCAGCCCTGGTTTTCCAAACACTGGGTGTTCTGGTTAGCTTCTGCGTTCCTCCTGTCCTGGCCGCTACGGGTCGTGTCGGAATACCGCACGGCGTACGTCCACTACCACGTGGAGAAGCTGTTCGGGGAAGACGAGGACGGCAGCGGCGGCGGCGGAGGAGGACTGGGTGGGAGAGGGGATGGGGTTGAAGGCGGGACTGAGAATGGGCTCCACCCAGGAGGGATTGGGGCGGGGCTAAACGGGACGAGCTACCGAGCCATCTCTCGGGTCAACACGGTGGACATGACTGAACTGGAGTGGCACATCCGGTGTAACCAGCAGATGGTTCCCAGTTACTCCGAAGCCCTCCTGATGGACATGGACTTAAGTGGGGGGTCGCACCAGACGGCGTCCACGCCCATCTCCGGACCGCCGTGCTCCACCCCCAGCCAGGGGAGCAACCCGCTCCCCCTGGCGTTGCCCGTGGTGTTCAACTCGGCCTACCTCCTCCAGAGCTGCCCCCGATGTCGGAGGACCACGTCCAGTTCCAGCCTCCCCTCCAGGCTGAGGGCGCCGATGGGAACCACGGCTCTCCTGAACGCCACCGTGGCGGGCATCAGGGCGGCCGGGCAGGGGGGCGGGGCCACGGCGGGAAGGCTGGTGCTCAGTCGGAGCGGATTCTCGCTGGGGAGACTCGGAGGAGGGCGCCAGAACAACCTGTTCCATTCCAGGAGCATGGGAGGTGGGCTGGGAGGAAGTAGGGAAGAAGGAACAGGAAGTGGAGGAGGAAGCGGAGGAGGAAGTAGCGGCGGGTTCCTCGGTTTGGGATCCAGACAGGACAACGAGGAGACCAGAGGGGTGCTGGAAGGAGACGGGGAGGACGATGAGGAGGTGGTGCGGGAGGAGGAAGTGAGGAGAACGGAAGAAGGGGGGAGAGAGAGGGATGAAGAAGATGGAGGAGGAGGAGCAGGAGAGGGGAGGGAGGGGAGCACCGGAGGGAGGGAGCGGCCCCCGTCCTATCAGGACGCGTTCTTCTTCCCCGTCCTCATTATTCACGGAGAGGAGAGCTGCCACGCTGGAGACGACATGTGACCACCCGAAACAACGTCGTCATGGCGACGAAGATTTGAGGACTGGACTGAACAGACGGATCCGAACGGATGAGGGACGAGGGAAACCGACAAGAGTCGGAGTAGATAGGAGAGGGCGAAGGGGCACTGAGCATGTGCAGACGCAGGAAGCTCATTGGTTTAGGAAAGCTGCCAGGTGATTGGCTGTGAGTCAAGCGCTAACGTGAGACGACTGGAACGTTTATTTTCAAGTATATCTATGCAAGAGTGGGAGTGGGCGTGGCCAGTGTCTGGCAGCAGGTGGGTGGGAGGGAAAGGGAGGAACTCCAAACCGGCCAATAGGGAGGAGTCAGGTTGCAGGGGGGCGGGGTTTAAACTGGGATCGTAACCGAGAACCATAAAGATGGAGACAAAAGCGAAAAAGTTTTGAAGATGGACGAAAAAAATCAAAATAAACGTTAAATAGTTCCAAAAATAGCTTTTCAAACAAAACCGTTTTAGAAGCGAGCGTCAGATTCGTCCAATCAGAAAAGAGAATTGATTTCCTCTTGACTTCTCCATCAACTCCCCCCTCATCACCATATCCATTATACACGGACTTCTCTCCCCTCCTCACCCCTCCCTCACCTCACCTCACCATTCCAGGTGTGGCTCTGCAGGTCACATGACCTCCACCCATCATTAACGTCTTCATCACCCTCCTCCTCCTCCTGTCATGTGATCCTCACATCTGCTCCTGGGAAAACACTTCGATCGGGTTTCCTCTCGGCTAACGGCGGATCGGATTTAACGGAGCGGATATTTCCCTCTTACCTGAACTTTATCACGACCTTTGGTGACCTTTGGTGACCTTTGGTGTTAGTTTCAGAAAGACAGGAAGCAGAAGTTTCTAATTGGACTCTAAAGGTTATTAATCACACATTTCTTTTAGCCGTTGCGCCTGTGCAGAAGTTTAAACATTTACAGCTAAAGCTAGACTTGAGCAATACTAAGAAAAAAACTACAATACCCAAAAAACCTTTCTTCACTAGCGATTTAACCTCTATATCACATGATTGTACGTGTCCAGCATGAGGAGCCACGCCTTTACCTCCTTTATATCAGGCTGCATGGCGACCAAAACCACCCTCACGCCTCCTGACGGCGCCGTCGACATAAGCCAATCGCCGGCGGCGCCCGAACCTGCGATGAAGCACGTTTTCTGGCTCCTCCTCCTCTTACCTGCAAATACTCTGAAGCATCGTGGCGTTTTGCGCCGATGCACGGAAGCTAATACCTGCTGCTGAGTAGAAAACGCTGCGAGTCGGATATTTTTCGGCATGCAGATGTGAATTCGAATCTGGGTGGGTGGGTGGGTGGGGGTTCCATTTCTGAAGCTGGATGGGTTTAAGTTGAGGGAGGGGCAACAGATCCGTGTTACAAAGCACAGCCAACCTGCTGCAGCAGCCAGAAGCTAACGGCTAACGTTTTTTTTTTTGGGGTCACCTCCAGCTATCTTAACGTTTTACTTTCCACATGTTACTGAAAAAGCACACGGAAGCAAGGAGAACCTGAAAACAGGACAAAAATAAATAAACGAAACCTGGAAACCTTCAGCGAATGTTTCTGGAAGCAGGAAGTGGAGCGGCGGCTGACCCGCTTTGGATTATGGGACGCTTTCTGACCCACATTCACGCCCGTCCCGCACGGAGGATCCGCAAGAACGCTGAACCGGAAGACAAACCAACGAGGAAGAGCGTTTCTATGGGAACCGGCACAAGACAGACGGGACAGAATAAACTGATTTATTTAATCGCTAACTCGACTTGTGGATTAAATTATCTCCATTAACGTCACTAAAAGCACCGGCGCCGCGTCGCCGCCATCAACCTGGACCCTGATGGAATTTATCTAACGGATGCAGACTTGATTTCAGGTTGAGATTCTGAAGGCCTTTCTAGAGACGCCTCACGTCTGATTGTTACGTTTGAACCTGTCTACGATTGTTTGATGATGTCATCGTGTCCTCGGTTCAGGTGTGCCAAGAGAACTTTTTGTCCATGATGTCTCGCCCAGAAACACGCTTCACACATGATGCATGTCGAGTCCCGGCCGCTATAATAAGAGCTTCATTTAGTCTAGAGGGACGCCCGTCCAGTGTTACCCCACCACCCCAACACGCCCGTCCAGTATTACCCCCCCCCCCCCCCCAACACGCCCTCAGCTGTGTTGCCTTCGCGTCCGACGTTGCCAACTTTGTTGCTCAGGTTTTGCGTTCACGCCGCGTTTCCCGTGTCGAACTTAAACACGCCAAAAGCAAAAACCGGACACGCCCACGCGCGTGGCTAATAGGGTGGATGTACAGATGACAGATTGCGTGATGGTCTTTGACAACACGCGTGTTGGAGACTTACACGTGTGTGACGTGGATCCACCTGGAATGTATGTCGGTGTTAAACCTGCAGTTTCTGTTTTCGTCCACCAGTTGGCGGCAGAGCCTTAAATAAAGAGACGTGGCGGCTGCTTGCAAACAGCTGCTGTCTCCGAAGGGGGGGTGTGACATCACCGAGCAGAGCTCCGCCCCTGATGTGATCAGATTTGATTGAATGTGAAGGGCGTCACCGAGCGGCGGTCTGACCTTATGACCCTAAAGCGGCGGGAGCTTCAGGCGCGGTTCGACGTACCCGTGAAGCGCCCTGCGACCCAACGGCGGTCTGTTTGCTCCGCCCAAACACCACCGACGCGGTTCGTTCGCGCCTGAGCACAAACTTCCACTGGTTTTCCCACGCTCATCGCCACCGCCGCCACTCGGCTTGTCGTATAGACGTCTTATAAATGCTAGTAGCGAACGACTGATGCATTGTCGCTGTGTCTCTCATGGTCAAGGGGGCGGGGCCAGTATTCATACTGTAAAATCAAACATGTCAGACGTTTGTTTGACGTCACGTCACGAGGATTCCAGCGGCGTCTGTCGACCTCTGACCTCTTTGATATTAGCATTAATATCCTCCAGATTTACAGTTTTACCTTCCACTGCGTCGCCCGGTCGTCGGCCGGGCGTCCTGACTTCATGCTCCGCCCACCTCACCCTGGGAGAGGGGGGAGGAGCCGTCACGCTTCAGGGCGCTGCTGGATGACTCACGCGCCGTCGAATCAACGGTCCGCGTCGTTGTGTCACGCCGCCGCTAACACTATAGCGTCACGTAGGACGGCGCCGTACGCCGGGATCGGGCTTCCTGTTCAGGCGTCGAGCAAAATGTCCTCAGTATTTAAGCTAATTAATATGTAACCAATAATGAGATTGTCGTTATCTCACCAGACCGGCGCCGCCGCCGTCAGATAATGTCGTTATTTCATCTGAGCGGGGGATGAAGGAGAAGCTAATGGAGCCTGTGCTAATATCACTGTTAGCTGGAGCGTTCCTGGCGACGATGATGACAATTAATTATCATGGAAGACACAAATAAAGTCAATCTGCTGAATCACAGCGTCTGGTCTCCAGGGGTTTGTGAGCGTTGGCGTCTCCACGTGTCCCTGAACTACACACGTCCTCGTTTCAGAGCTTCTGTTTCAGGGATTCTGGGAAAACAGCTTCTTCCATCCTGTCACGTCAGCTCCATTAAATAAGATGCTAATGCAGCGACGATGTGGATTTACAGGGGGGGGGGGTTCAGTTTGATGAAGAGTGATTCAACAGCCTGCATAATTATATCGAAGTTTAAATGACACATTTTCAAAAAGATTTTTTTTAATGAATTTTCAAAAATACTTCGGAAAGTACCTCAAAAAATGATTCAATCACATTACTGAGTAAAAAAAACAACAACTAACTTTAAAAAAAAAAACAATTTAAAGTTGTTGAGCCAACAACAAATTAAAAAAATTCAGGATACTAATAATTAATAATTAATATAATTAATTAATTTCTAATGAGTAATTGATTTAGAAAAATATTCTCAAACAGATTAATTACAGTAATAAAGTACACAAACAACAAAAACATCATTAAAAGCAAATAGGTGATAAAATGATGATTAAAAAAAAAAAAATTAAATAAATTTAATTTTTTGGGTATTCTAATCAGATAAGCTTCCATTTGAGAAAATTTGTATTTCAAATGACAAATTTAGATAAAAAAAAGCCTGACGGGGGTCAATTTAATTTGATCCCACGAAATTATAATAAGGCAATTTAATTTTTAAAAAAAACAACCTAATTTTACATGGTTGAAGCCGTCAGGAGTTGAGTCTGAGACATGACGGCGAGCAGCCGCTGCGTTTGTGTCGCGTTGGAGATTTCAGCATCAATCTCAGGCATGTAAAATTCATAAAGGTTAACACAATTCGTGCGCCGTTCAGCGGCGGAGCGACAAACTCCACATGCATTATTCATGCATTATTTATGCGTGTGCGGCGGCGTGTCGCCAGATGAGGCCGTGTCGTCTCTCGAGCGCCTTTAGGAAGTCCTTCCATCATGTGACACGAGATTGTTTTCCTGCTGCGGCGCCTCTGGATTCATTTTTCCTGTTATTAACCTTATCACGCCGCTCGCGCCGAAGGGGAGGAGCTTAGAGCTTCAACTTCAACGCATCTGTCTTCCGATTGGCTGTCTCTACGCGAGTCAAGACAAGACAAAGTAAGTCCTGCTTTGAAGAGGCGGAGTTACCAAACTGGAAGTTCCTCCATTAAGAGATCCGCAGGAGGCTCCTCCCAAACAGGGAGGAGTAACACGGAGGGGCGTGGTTAAAATTAGTTAACTAGCATGGGGTTATCTGCGGTGCCTCCAGACCACCGGGTGGCGCTGCAGATCCACAGCTCTGAACCCGAACAACCTGCCTAGCCTCGGTTTCAATCAACGGCCAGATAAGAGACGCAGCAGAGCTCGACATCAAAGCTCCCGGCGCTCGATTACCCAGAATCCCCCAGAAGACGAGACGGATTAATCGACATTTGGAGAAGTTTATTTGAATAAAGCTCACTCATAATTGGTGAAATTAAACCCGTATTTTCAGGTGGCAGGAGCCAGTATGTGGGGGAGGGGTGGGGGGGTGGGGGTGGGGGGGGGGCAGAGCATATGTCTGGAATTTGAATGCATCAATGATGAACGTTAGGCAGAGCGTTTAGCGTTGCATTCAAGTTCTGGAGGAAAACAGGGCTTCAAACAAGAACAAATGAGTGGATGTATAACTCTCTCCTCCTCTTCTTCCCCCCTCCATCTTCTCCCAGCTGGGGGGGGGGGGGAGGAAGGGGGTGCATCGTTCTCATCTCTCAGTTTCTCACGTCTCTTCTCCTCTTCTTTCCGTTCGATGTTTGTTGTTTTCACACCAGCTCCTCTGTTTATTCTGTGTGGAACATACTGAGAGCATCTGGTCTCCTTCCTCACCCTCCCCCACCTCCTCCTCCTCCTCCTCTTCCTCACTTTCATCCTTAGCTACATGCTAGCTGCTGCTCCTTGTGTCTCGTTTTTTTTAACGAAGAGCTCCTCAGGCAGAAAACAAGCCGCCCAGGTCACCAGCGGGTCATGTGACCCTGCTCCGATCTAAACCAGTATTAATCCAGATTTATATTCGGGTTAAGTCAACCCTCAGTCTGGACTGGAAGGCGAATCCTCCAGAGGGCGGCTGGAGGAGTCGCCTCCCCTCCTCCACAGGTGAGTCATCCACCCCCCTCCGTGGGTGAGGCGTCCTCCCACGTCCTTGTCCAACTCTTCTTACAGTTCCTCCTTTCTTTTTGTTTCATCATTCTCTCTAAACCTCCTGCCTCTTCCTCACGTCAATCATCTCTTCACCCCCCCCCCTCAAAATAAAACTAAAGCGGTGGATTTCATCAGCAGCGTCTTCATCACCTTCATCGTCTTCGTCATCTCCATCACCTTCAGTCCACAAGAAACTATTCACACGTCTTCACTACAGTTGGTTGTGTGTGTGGACATGATGGTTATTATGTAAATGAGCTGCATCTGCCCCGCCCCCTCAAACTCCTCATCGTAACACTCCTCCTCCTCCTCCTCCTCCTCCTCCTCCTCAACACCAGAAGAAGAAAAGTGAATAATCGATACGGCTGCAATATTTAATCAGATTGGTGCAACGTGACACAACAAGGAGCGACAGGAAGTGGCTGTAGAGCGACAGGAAGTGGCTGTAGAGCGACAGGAAGTGGCTGCACCTGATGCTCCGCCTCTGCACAGGACAGGTAGCTCCATTTGCTCAGTTAGTATGATTAGCATGTTAGCGGTGTCCACACACTGTAGCATGAAGGCGTGCGTTGGGTTGCGATCACACACTGGGCTATGGTTGGGCTCCTCTTACAGGCTGGGGGGGGGAGGAACTGCCCCCCCGTGGTGCGTTCAAGTCCATCTGGTTATTTGTAGCGTTCAGCCGGTGGTTTTGTCGGATATTTTTTCCCTGGCCGTCTGAAGGAACTCAGCGAGTCGCTGTGATTATTCTGGAGCGACTGGGACTGAATTAAAGATGGACGTTGGTTTGATTCTCCATCCCATCCGTCTCGGGCCTCGTCGCCGCGGCGACGCCGAAGGATGGCGGGACATGCATAATGGAACAGCCGCATTTCTGCTTGGTTGGAGGGGAACGAGAGAGAACCATCATTGACTTCATCATCATCATCATCATCACATTTACCCCCACCCCCCCTTCGCCGCCAGAATGTATTAAGATGGATCTTTGACATGGTTGGGAATAAGCAGTAACTGTTAGCATGTTAGCATGTTAGCCTGGAACAGTCGATTGATCGTGAATTCGACTCCTGATGAGGATGATGGGGATGAAGGCCGTCATCGGTGTGACCTTGCATCGCGCTCAAGTGACAGCTAGCTAGCATTCAGCGGCTAAAGGCTCATCAGCTAGCTGGCATTTAGCGGCTAACGGCTCAGTCGTAGCCGTCCCGGAGGAGAACCGACCGACCTGTGACTGAATCGGAACGTCGGACGGAGCGTTTTTCCAGGTGGACGGAACGACCAGCTAGTTTCTGCTGCCCCCGGTGGCCAGAACAGGAAGTGCGGGTCTACTTCCTGGCCCTCACCCGACTCCCACCCGGTTCAGGGAACAGATGCAGCTCCATCCGTCGTCATCCGTCTTCATCCGGTCTGAATATTCATGTTCTTCTTCACTTTATTTTAATTGTTGAAGAAAAACATGAGCTGCTGTGCGTCCAAGATGTTTAAAATCCCGTTACCATGGCGACGTCACCTTTAAAAATAAAGTTTCCATTTAAACTGTTGATGGAGCGGGCTAGAACCACACACACACACACACACACACACATTCATTTACACACTTCACCTCCTGAACCCCCACCCATCCTGCATCAGGATGGGTGGGGGTTCTTTGTCTCTAAAACAGAGACAAAGAACTTTAATAAAAAACTTGCCGCCGGAGCAGAAACAGTTGCCAGCAGCCGGCGCCGCCATCGTCCTGGGCGACATCTGCTGTTACTTCTTCAGGGTACGCATAAAGTTTTTAAGGCGGCCGTCATTCAGGCGTCGTGAGCCCTGCCAACAGGAGTTGGTCGAAACCTGTAGGAAGTGGAATCGCAGGCGTGGAGCTGCTTTGAGTTGAAGGTACAGTGATGGCCATCCGGTTGTCGCGGCAACACAGGTGGCATTAAATTACCTGCCGCTTCTCCTTCACGACAGGTGGAAGCGACTCCCCAAAGGGACGGTCCGGTGGCGCCCAACTGCCAGCAGAACCCTGAGAAGCCGACGCCCACGCATCCGGATGCAGGAAGGGGAAGAGGAAGTCATGTGACCTCCAGCCGCCAGGTGGCTTAATTTACCCATAAGCCCCTCCCATAAACAGCGAGTAGTTCAGCGGTTTGGTTTGATGAACCGGACCCGGGTCACGGTCTCGGAACGATTAAACACCCCCTTGAGGAGGAAGTCTTTCTCCTGGTCCTTGGTGGAAACCATGTGACCCTGTGCCCCCCCACACACAAACACACACACACAGAGGATGTAGTCGCCGCCTCCTCTCTTGTCGCCGCTCATCACACGCTCCATCCCTCACTCCCACTCCTCACATTGTGGTTTATTTCCTGTTCCCGCGTCGGCGCTCCTCGGCCTCCAGAGCGGCGACGTTTCCAGCGAACAGACAGGCGGCAGATATTAAAAAGAAGACGAGTGGGAGGAGAGACGGAGGAACAGATGCTCAGGAAAAATCAGGTTTAAACAGGAAGTCTGGATCCGCGTGAAAATCAAGCTTTTCTTGTTGGGGAATCTATATTTGTTAATCCGATGCTAATATTGACAGAACATGGGGAACGTTGGGACCGCGACTCGGCTGTGGATGTGGGACGTTTTTTCTGACAGACTTTGTTTAGTTCCAGGGAGAGACAGGAAGCGGCTCACGCTTCCCCGACAGAACACTTTAATAATTCGTGAAGACGACAGCAGGTGTGGATTTTGTTCTGCCAGAACACTGGAGGTACGACAGCAATCAAACGGGAACAAGAGCCAGACGTCGTTCTAATACAATAATGAAGGGATCCGTCGCTTCGTTCAAAGCCTTTAAAATATTCAGTTCCATCAACACAGACAAGTTAGAAACGGGCTGTTTCAGAGGCCGACGCTTTTTCTTTGGTCGGATCTTTATTCCCCGAATTATTTCATCAATCGAATCTAAACGTGACTCAGATTGAAGGTCTTAGTGGATATTACAGACTAGTTCTGTCGGATGGGGAATCTAAAGAAGGACCTGGTTTCGTAGCAGTCCTTCAGATCAACCAACAAAAGAACCAGACGACAACCCAACAGACCGACCAATGGGCACAGACAAGCGGTTATTAGTCGTTTGTTCTCCCTTCACTGTGTAAACATGTGTGTGTGTTCTCTGTTGGTGTTGCTTCGGGCTGCTGTGTAGACCCATCAGTTGAAGTCGTTGCTATGCTATCACTTGCGAACGACCTTCTCCACAGGGTCAGCGGCGGCATCGGCTCAGTAGAGATCGTTTCTCAGTGGGTTCCACACCAACACCCCCAAAACATGACAGCGAGATGTTCAGAAAGGTTCTGACTTTGTTAGGATGAATATCTAAAACCGTCATCCGCCGAGTCAAGAGGTTGTCTAGACAACGGGTGAAGGTGTGTCACTACAGACTGGCGTGTTGGACTCTTTGAGGGATTGGGCTTCATGGTTGTCTAGAACCCTGGGTTCTGTTAAGCCAGCGATCTCAATGGAACCAGTTTGCCACTTTGAGTCGCGTAATGATCAAATGTGACTCCAGACAATCCGGAGGAGGCGACTTGGTGGATGGAGGTAGACTTCTCTGGTCCAAACAGAACTCTTCCCGACAGGAAACTTGATCGGCACCTGCCAGGATCCGTTTCATCACCAAACGGTTCAGGCCGTTTGTTATCACACACACACGAGTGGACGGGGCGGCGGCGGCGGCGGACCGGAACGTCTTCAGATCCGAGAGGTGAAATGATGTCCCGGTCTGGCGGTTCTGGAGCGAACGCTATCGCTGCTCCGGCGTCTGATGGCGACGTGACGACGGGAGCAGATCGGTTTTGTTTATTCAAGACGAGGACGTTTCCGGCAGCCAATGGGAGGACAGATAACCGCTCTTCAACCCGATCACCGCATTCACCACGGCCCGCTGGAACGTCTCCGCAGCGTCACAAGCCAGAGCATCAAATGTTGAGATTCAAACCCGTGTCCGATATGACACGTGTGTGTTTGTGCGTGTGATGCAGGTCAATGGAGAGGATATTCAGGTCTGGTCATGTGACGGCTGGGCGCCACAGGCGGGGCTCTCAGGCCGCCTCCTGCCGGGCGCCGCCGGCGTGTCTGAGCATCCATAAAACATGAAGCACAAACATGTGTGTTTCTGTGTGTGTGTTGGGATGTTTGC
Organism: Antennarius striatus; assembly: GCF_040054535.1. Classification (NCBI taxonomy): domain Eukaryota; kingdom Metazoa; phylum Chordata; class Actinopteri; order Lophiiformes; family Antennariidae; genus Antennarius; species Antennarius striatus. The sequence continues at coordinate 10,383,711 of NC_090798.1, read as the reverse complement.
TCTTTTAGAACAACACACTTTTTTTTGCCTGGAACACGCCTGTTGCCACAGCAACAGTGACACCTAGGTGGGGATTGTGGATGCATGGTGATTGGCACGATGTCTCTGGCGTAGGTGAGTGAAGAGACGAGCTGCAGCGCTCCTCTTCGTCAGACCTCCTCGTGTTCACTCGCTCCCTCCTCTTCCTCCTTCTCTTCCTCTTCCTCCTTTGCTGCAGTGCTCTGATTGGTGCAGCTTCAGGCGCACACTCGTGGTGGCGTGCATCAGCCGTGTTTGTTTGGCCTCTCTGTCACCCGGGAACGTCGATCCCGCCTGCCGGTTTAAAACGTAATGATGTGTCTCATCTGTCTCACACACACACACACACACACACACACACACACCTCTTCCTTTCACACGCAGGCGCCTGACGTCAGCGGCGGCGTACGGGTCTGACAGCGATCGACTCCGGAGGCCGACGGACAATGAGTCGACTGTCGGCTGTCACTGGATGCAGACATCACATTTGTCGTTGCCGTCGACGACGAGCATCGATCTGTCCTCTTAATTGATTTTTGAACTGCCAACACGTCCTTCAACCGGCGGCTCGCGGCGCCGCTAATGGCGTTGAGTCTGGAGGAGGAGCTTCAGGCTGGTGCTTCCTCGTTCGACCCGACCTGCATCCCAAACGCTCTAGTTTGGGTCTTCTGACTGGGGGGGGGGGGTCCGACCCAACGGAACCGGCCATCCGTTCCATCCGTCTGAGACAGGGCGCCTCACCTCGTCTATTCTTTTCATTCAGGCAGGAGGATTACCGCCAAGAAAGCAGCAAAGCAAGCAGTGAAGGGATTATCAGGCAGTGGCGAGGGATTAGTGGGGGGGAGTCGACAGCAGACCCCCCCAGTGGACCCTGCAGGGGTATCATGTGTCGGTTGGAAAGTCGGTCGTCATCCCGTCGTCGCCGTTAAGAGTTTCTTCCTGTTTCAGCAGGAGGCGTGACCCGAACCGGGGTCAAGCCAAACGGGATTGGAGCGCCGGCCCTGAAGGGGCGGAGTCTTCAGAGGTCGTCCGAGACCCAATGAGGAATTTAGGCGTCGGATGAAGAAGCAGCAGCCAAACGTCGACAGGAAACAACTGATTGGATGTAACACCACGACCAGCTCACGGTGGGCGGAGCTCTGAGGTCAAATGCGACACACTGCGACCAGTGGAAAGGGTTGGAGATGTAATCTGATTATAGGTTGCTTGAAATGGGATGCGATCTGTTAAAACGATGAAGTCGTTCACTCCAGTTGTCGACAGCAAAATAATGAACTTTAATTTTTGATGAGACGTTGAATTTAAAGTCGGTTTTGAGTTATTTTGATTTTAAAAAATCCGTCCGGCGTTTGAGAGCAACTCGTTTTCCAAAACTCATTATCTTTACATTTTAAGACTAAAGATGTGATCAATTTTTTTTTTTTACGTTTAATATTCTGACACATTAAACACAAAGTAAAAAATAGATAAGAAGTAATGATTGAAAGAATGACTCGTTTATCCCAACTAACCCAAAACGTGTTTAGTAGCATCTTGTCGTTTCACCGACATCAAAGCCGTCCTGACGGACACGCCATCCGTGTTTCCTCTGCTAATGGTGTGTGTTCATCAGAACCGTCACTCAGCGAGTGGTTCGCCCCCCCACCCCCCAGGAGCGATGTTATCGCTTCCCGATGAGCGTTCAGCGTTTCCCTGCTCCTCCCGGTCGACCAGCCAGTCGGTACCGGCAGCTCCAGAATGTCAGCGGGCATCAGCCGGCGGATCGATCCGCCGCAGAGTGACGGGCCTGATTTATTTACCGTTAATCAGTTCAACAGAACCGGTTTTAAGACGACGGCTGTCGGTTCGGATCCACATCAAACCGCCAGCTTGGAAAAGAACCAAACAGGAAAATCCTGCAACTGAATCCTGACGCAGGAGGGAAGACGGAGATGGAAGACTTGGGATGCCGAGAGACGGAGACGTTTACAAAAACGTGACTCGGATAAAAGTAGTGAAGTGATGGTCGGACCCGGAACCATTTCGGCCTCGGATTGGTGAACTCCTCTAGAATCCGACTCAACTCTGTGAAAACAAGCCGACCACACGCTGCAGGTTTCTAGTTAACTTTATTAGTAAGTACAGATAAGAACAAAGCTCGGGTTCGGATCCCTTTGTGCGCTCCGGCTCTTCCCCAAAAACAGACGGCATGTAAACGACTAAACGCAGACATCAAAGCCGGACGGATCAGAAAAGAAGAAAAAGCAAACAGGAGACGTTTGTGACGCACATCCCACGGAGACGTTTCCCAAAACTGAAAGTAAACAGTTTGGTATTTAAAAAAAAGACAAGAAAAAACAAAGGAAAGAAATAGAAAGCAAAAATAAATGTCACAGAAGAGATTCTCATCCCGTCGGCCTCCGGGTGGGGCCCACTTTGACCCCCCCTTCCTGAAGCAAATCACATTTTTTTCTCTTTTATCATTTATTTCGCCAAACGTGGTCTTAAAGGTCGTGTTAACGGACTCTGAGCCGCGCGGCGCTACGGCTTTACATTATTGCATGAGTCGCCGCCGCCGCCGTCTCCTATGTGCAAATTTACACTGCCGGGGGAGGGGTAGGGGTATGTGGGGGTGGGGCAACGCGATGAAGACGAGGCGTCGGAGCGAGTTAATAGGAGGAGGGGACTGAACGTTTTGTGTGCAGGTCGTCATTCGTCTCCCGTCTCTTCCAGCAGATTGATACCATCGGGTGGGGGGCGGCGAAGCGTGGCGGCGCGCTAATTAACTGCGGCATCGATGGACAGTTCAAGAGGCGACTCGTTCTCGGGGGGGTAATGGAGCAGAAGAGCTGGAAGCACTCCAGCCGAGGAACCAACCGATGCTTTAATTCTGCGATTCGATCGGCGCGATCCGTCCAACGCGGGAAGGCGATCCGTGGCGGCGTGTTTTCCGGCTACGCTTCCACGCTTCGCCGCGACGCCTCTTCTAATTCAGCTCCTGCTTGTTTACTGTCATCAGGCGGCTAACCGTCCGTTTCGACACAGATCAGGATCGTTGCGTGAAAGCCCCGCCGACGAACTCAACGGGTCGCGGTGGCGTCGCCGTTAAACGGTCCCAGAGATGGCGCCGCGCCAGCTGGCAGTGACACAAGTGGGCCATGACGACCCACCCGACTTTTGAAATGTTGTGGGGCTGAATTGGTTTTGTTTTGGGCGTTTCCAACATGGCCGCCAGCTTCTTAAGACGAGTGAGAACAGGAAAACCGTCTCGACCGACAGCTAGCGCTAACATTCAGACGCGGTTTTACAACATTTTGTGCTTCTCTTTCCGTTTCGTTAAGCTAGCAGAATAAGAAACGTGATTGGATCGGACTGATTCTGAGCTAAAAGAAGCTAAAATGGGGGCGACGCCCACAGATCAGGTTAGTTTATCGCATGTAGATCTAGACGCTATGGAATGTCTCATTTTAAGGACGTCATTCTAGGCGATTATCTTACGTCGACATTAAGACATGAACTGTGACAGAAGTTTAGTCCCCGCCCACTCAGCTGTACAATCAATAATCAATGTAATTATTATTATGAAGGTTTCTCATCATTGGAGGCGTGTCCAATTTAAGACCATCCTGTGTCAAACGTCCCGGCAGCCCCTCCCCCATCAGATTGTCTAACTCCCACCGCTAGCCCCGCCCTCCGCTCTCGCTCTACTCCTCTATTTCCAGGATGAGGTCGTCGCCCTCCAGGGAGGAGTCGGGCGTGACGTGCACCGCCTTGACGGTCCCGGCCAGGGGGGAGTTGACCACCATCTCCATCTTCATGGCTGAGAGGACGCACAGCGGCTGCCCCTTCTCCACCTGGATACCACAACCACAGGCATTAGCTTAGTGGCGTGGGCGGGGCAACAAACGCCAATCAACCACAAAATGTTCCTCTGACCTTGGCGCCGACTTCGACCTTAACCTCCAGGACCTTTCCAGGCATGGGCGCCCCCACCTGACCCTTGATGGCCTTTTGAGCCTTCGGATGGAACTTCATTTCCTGGATGGAGGAGCAAACGCAGTTATCATCATTCACACAGGCCCCGCCTCCAGCTCTTATAGGCCTGCCCCCCCCCCCCCCCCCCGTTGCCTTCGGAGTACCTTCATGGCGACGGTGTCTTTGACCAGAACGGACCGCAGCTGTCCGTTCAGCTCAAAGAAGACCTCCCTCTGCCCCGCCTTGTTCAGGTCGCCCAGCGCCAGCGCCTTGATGTGGAGGGTCTTCCCCCTCTCCAGCTCCACCTGAGATGAAAGGCCACACAGGGGGGGTGAGAGACGGTGGGGGAGGGGACGCAGCAGGAATTAGATTACGTTAGGAAATTCAGATTAATTCAAAGGTCTAGCCGCAGCAATAAAAAGAGACGAAATTAAAAAGTGAAGTTAGCAGAGTGAGACCTCGCCGGCGTTCCCTTCGCTTCCTGATTTGTTTCTAGCCTCGGGTCGGACTGGAATGTTTCCCAGCATGCAGTTGGGTTGCAGAGTGCAGAGATACATGCACAGGCTTGTAAACGCCTGACAAAGAGACATTTGCATAAATTTAGCGCGTTGTTATCTTTTTATCCACCGTTTTGTAAGGTACTTCTTCTTTCGTGATGTGTTGGTGAACCTCGCGTCACCAACATAGCTCGCCGAGGCGGACGAGACATCCCCGTCTGTTCCAGGCGTTTCTGTCAGGTTGGGTTGAGTTGGAGTCGCTGGGGGTGAAATCGCCCAAATAGTTCTGTAAAGTTCACCTTATTGACCTGTTGGCATTTCTTTTGGCAGGTTATCGATCGACTTGGAGGGAAGAGATAAAACCCAGGAGCTCAGCGGCGGTCCCTGATAAACCCACGACTGGACGCAGCATCGGTACCAGAGCTGGAAAAAACTAGCCCTGGATGGGTCTCTGCTGGACCTCCGACGTTCCAGCAGACGAATCAATCCTGGCGTCAAACGGAGGCAAGAGTGTTTCACACGTGACTATCCGAACGATTAACAGACGGATAGAAAGATCCTGTCAGCTGCTAGCGGTTAGCCGTTAGCTGGATGGTCTGGACTTCACCCTACCTGTACATATCTCTCCGATCTGTTTGACTTCCTCGTCTAGACCCTCGACATCAGCGGCCAGCCTTCTTCATTTATCTCACGTCGCTCCTCAAATCTCTCATCTCACTGGTCGGACCCCCCCCACCCCTCGACCCCCGCGCCATCCACCCCCTTTTCATTTGTGAGCCTGGCTCTCAGTGCCTCTCTTTGTCAGTCCTCCCATGATGCCACAGCGTTCCATTTGAAGTGTTGTTTGTGGGCCCCCGCCTCATGCCGCCATTAGTCTCCATCAGCGCCTCTTTCAGCGTCTGTTTGATCGTCTCTCTTCTCTCTGTTTGCCCACACCTCTTCATCAACCCTTCCTCATCCTCGCGTTGTCATCCCGCCGCTGAGTCTCCATTGTTATTCCAGACTGAGTCTCTAGGCAGAGACAGAAATACAAGCCGCTGCAGGTGCATATCGACCCAGCTGGAATCCACCTCGGTGCCTCTGGGTGTTCTGACTCCTGGTCGGGTTCTCTCACTCCGTTTCTGGAAACTAAACCTTTCTCTGCATCTTTACTTTCTCTGAGGTGCTTCATTCCTCCCTCCCTCCGTCACACCAAACTCCTCTGGTTCCAGCTTTGTTCGGTCTTTGCCGGGTTCCTGGTCAGTCTTTGTCAGATTCTTGACTGGTCTTTGCTGGTCTTCATTGGTTGTGTGGTCTTTATTGGTTCTTGTTTAGTCGTTGCTAATCTTTATTGGTTCTTTGCAGGTCTTTATTGGTTCTTGGCCATCTTTACTGGTCTTTGTTGGTTCTTGACCGGTCTTTTGTCTTCCACAGTACTCATGGGTAACGTTTTCTGGAGGACGGTTGCCCTGCTTTGACTCTCAAAACAGCCGGTCCAGGCATTAAAAACAATTTGTCCCAAATCTATTTTATTGGCTTCAGATCCCTCTATAGAGCTCGTGTGGGCGGGGCCTCTGTACAGTCTGTACCCCAGCTGTGTTTTCCACACAGGCCTCACATTAAGGCGCCTCCACCTGGGACCAGTTCCACATTGGGAACTTGATTGCCTGCTTTATTGCCTGGTGTTGCGTCTGACGGCGATGACATTACCATGTGTCCATGTGCATTAGCGCCGACAGGCGTGTGACCGGCGCCATGTTTGCTATAATCAGTGTTTATATTCCTGTCAAACATGATTAATGGCATCCTGACTCATCGGATGGCGGATAGGTCGACTGTGTCCTCGCAGCGCCGTATGGATGTGTGGGTGAATCCCAGGAAGAGTTGCCACCGACGCTGTCGCCATGTGTTCGCTGCACCGATGTCGGTTAGTATTTGACAGTCTGAGGGACCACGTAGACGACAAAGCGAAGTTTGAGCAGACCGTGGTCCGGTTAGTTTAGGGGAAGCAGTGGGAGTGCCGGCATGGGACAGATGAGGTAGAAACGGACCGCTGTGAACCGAGACATCAGAGAAACACATCCAGACTCCAAAAACAAAACTTACTCCCAAAAATCAATGTCAATTAAAGTGACCCTAACATTCTTTTCTCCAAAGGCACCGAACACCTCTGAAAGTCTCTACGAACTCGTAGGAACTCGATCTCGTCCTCCTTCTACGTAAATAAAACACAATGACGTTACGTCATCGTTTACTGTAACCGCTTTTAAGACCATCGTCTTCCAACTGCAGTACCATCCAGGCGCTCACCACTAGACAAGGACCTCAGATTCAGGTCCAAACACACACAAACAGGTTGGGGTGTAGCGGCGCCGCTAACGACGTGGGTTTACCTTGTGAGCTCTAACGCTGTCCTTCAGGAACCTCCTCTGAAAATCGTCCACTTTATATTTAAAATTATTTAACTAAAACACAAGTCACCAAATTGCTTTGGTGCCACAGAGCCCCCCCCCCCTGCCTGGGCCCCCCGGGCTCCAGTGCGCCGACTGTGATTCTACAAAGCAATCAGCATGACGGAATTACCACGCATGAGTACCATAATAAATGTTCTTCTCATTAGCACCTGATAATTACCATTCCTGACGGTCCCGAGTCGGGACGACAGTTTGGACCCCCCCCCTAAACCCCTCCCCACACACGTCTATGTTCCTGGTTCTTTGATTTGTCTCCCGGTTAACACGCATGTAACACACTATAAATATAAAACACCTCCAGTTCCTCTAGAGACCCTTCAACCAGATCAAGATCCAACTTCTGGTTCTTGGAATCTGATCCCGTTCCTCCAGTACCTGGTTTTTCTCCTTCAGGTCCACCAGAGGGCTTCTCTGGAGTCCCACCAGGTGACGCCTCTAGAAAGATCCAGAACTTCTTCTAGAACCAGGTTTTGGTGGACTCTGAGCTCTGCTTAGGTTCTTCATCTTCATCTTCCACACAGATAGAGATTCCTGATCCTTTGAGGAGCCATCTGACCCACGTCAGGCTGCAGGGTTCTAGTGGACCTCCACACCACCACGCTTCATGTAAGGAGGGGGTCCATCAGCATCAGCTTCCTCGTCCTCCAGGCCATCAGAGACAGGAACGAGCGACGGGGCGCGCCGTCTCCGGGTGACAGGTAGCTCCTCTTGACAGGTTTCACTCTCTTTCTGGCGCCGCCGCTAATCGGACCTGCTCTAGTGGGAGTACCCATCGCCATGACAACCGAGGGGGCAGTCGGTTTCCGTGGTATTGACTGGTGTCAAGCACAAATCTGAGGATCTGAACGTTGGTGAAATTGACAGATTGGAGATTAAAAGGCAGCAGCGAGGTGGAGTGGGGGAGGGGCAAGAGGGGGAGGGGTATCTGGATCGAAAGACGGGTCGGTCAGAACTCCTGCAGCTCTGATTGGACGGATGTCAAATCAATCCCAATGGCTGATCTGCAGCTTCTGGAGTATTGATCGGCTACTCAGACGTTCTAGGAGGGATACTGATCGACCCACGGATCAGGAACGTTTTTTTAAAAATTATTTTTATAATTTTTTTATTTAATTGTAATTAACTGTATTGATGCCCGTAGGGAACTTATTAGTCCACTCTAACACACTGGTTATTACATGCATGTATATCTATAATGTGTACAGGTCCGTAGTGCACACACACACACACACACACACACACACACACACACACAAGGGGCCTGTGGGCATGCAGGTGATGTGAAGTTGAGTGGCGGCTCCTTCGTGGTGCGCCCCATGAGCAACTTGGGGTCAAGGTTCATGGAGGAGGAGATCCTCACCTCCTGGAGGAGTCAGACCAGCGGTCCGTTTCCCAGCGCTCCCTCTGGAACGCCAGAGCGGATCGGAACCGCAGGCTGGGAACAAAAAACGACTTCAAATGCCTCTGATTGGCTCTCAGCTGTTGCGTTTTGAGTGTGTGTGTGTGTGTGTGTACTTCAAGCACACGCACACACAAACTTCCACGGTGCATCTGTCACACAGGACCAATGTGTGTGTCACACACTGGAGATACTACATCCTGTTTGATTCCAGCGTCAGGAACACGTTCAGCCGCTTCCTGTCGGGGGAATCATTCACCGGCTTTATGTTGCTAACGGTTGTGAAACGGACCCTCGGTGCGCTTCTCAAACGTCGCACGACAAAATTAATTTGTTATATGTGAGCGGGGGGCCGGTGGGACGACGAACGCCGCTCCCGCCGCTCTCCGGCTCCACAGGAAGCGGCATCACACCTCGGCCGTGAAGAAATCATCACCTGCTGATGTCGATCCTTCATGGAAGCGTTGTTAAGGCAACACGCTCGGCGGAGTGGCTCCTCATTATTACCCAGCATGCTCTAGTGCTAACTTTGAATGTCGACCATGTGTTTGTTTGCTGGGTTCCGTACCTCAAACTCCTCGGCGATCTTGGGTCCGTCCAGGAAGAGTCTGGTGCTGAGACAGTCCACCGGGCCGAAGTTAGCTGCAAGCAGACGAGCATCCGTCACCAGCAGGAAATACAACTCCAAGCCCCGCCTTCTGGTAGGCGGGCCTATCAGCTGGATCAATCACCTGATAACACCTAACACCTGATACCAGACATGGACCGGTTGGGTTGTCCCCCCAGCACTCCTCGCTCGCCCGACGGACTCGTGTCATGTAAATTCCGGTTCTGATTGGCGGTTGGTTCCACCCCCTCCACCCCCCCCCCCCACCTGATGTGAGGCGTGTGATTGTTTTCCAATATCTGAACTCCTGAAGTGTTGAACGCTGTAATTGGTTGAACTTTACGAGCGCTCCTCGTTCAAGGTTGGCTGCTAATTTCAAGCCTGAGTAATAAAACAAATGAGAACGGGACCGGAGATCGCGGCGGCGAACGTCTCCACGCCGCCGCCTCGATCCCGTTACACCCACAGAACCAAACGCCGACTCAACGCCGTCGCCTGAACTCACCCGTGAACTCCTTGAACTCCTGGAACACTTTTGGGTACATCGCCGCTGACATCACGTCTTCGGGGGTGATGTCGTCGCCATGCGCCGCCCGGAGCCCCTCCTCTAAGGCCTTGAAGTCCATGGGGGGCAAGGAGGCGCCGGGGCGGCCCTCGATCCGGGGGAGGGACTTCAGCACCTGGGAGGAAGGGTGAGGAAGACGACCCTTCAGAAACATCATGCTGCTAGAAAGCAGGAGGGAGACGTCGCTAACGTGCTAATATATGACCCCCCCCTCCTCACCCGGGTTCTCCATCACAGATGACTGGAGTCAAGAGGAAGTAGGGTAATTGTGTGAAGTCTGTGTGTGTGTGTGTGTGTGGGGGGGGGGGTATTACTAATGACCTGGCCTGTTATCTACCCCCACAGCCACACACAGGGGGCAATCGATCAAAGCCAATAATCATGTCAGCAGGAGAGATGATGTCACGACCCGAAATGCGGCGCCGGTTTTATCCCTGGGGGGTTAGGGTTGGGGTGGGGTGGATTAACTCAAATTATCATCAAGGTTGGCCCTGATGTCCTCTAATAACTCACCAGCCCCGCCTACTCTCCCTCTAATTGGCTCAGTCTGACACTCAAGCCCCGCCCAGACCAATCAGGTGCTCCACTGAACTTCCTGTGTTCAGCCTCAAACGTGGGATTAGTGAAGAGTCGTTTGTCGTAATCGGTCGACGTCAAACCCGCGTGTGTGTGTGTGTGTGTGTGTGTGTGTGTGTGTGTGTGTGTGTGTGTAAAGGAAAACCTCCTCCCACACTGGAAAAGCTGTTGTGCATTGTAATTCCCTCTACCATGGCCTTGTTCTCCCCCCCCCATCCAGCATGTGACAGATGACTTCACGCCTCCATTCCCACTTTAAATGCCCCCCCCCCCCCCCCTGCGTGCAGAAGGCTGCATGTGGGCCGGCATTCCGGGTGTGGATGGACGCAGGAGTGTGTGACTGAACGTCGGGATGAGCTCATTAAGCCACCAGAGCGCTATTAAAGAAACACGACCATCGGCTGCAGCTGGGGGGGGCGAGGGGGGGTCCCTTCCTCGCGGACGGAGACTATTTGGAAATGTTTGACTCATCTTAAACTTCCAGGCGATGTCGGAGCGCCGGAACTGAAAAATCACCTCGGAGGTCGAGTCAACAAATATTTAATCTGATTACCCCCCCGGGTGTGAGGAGACGGGGGGGGGGAAGGGCAGCGTGATAAAGACGACAGGGCGACAGGAGGTGAACGGAGTCGATGAGGGATGAACAGGTACGCAAATAAACGGATGAAACCTCAGAGTGCCTAAAAGTAACGACGCCGTCAAGGGAAAACAAACGATCCCAGATCCGACGCTCCCATGATGGGATTTCACGTTTTTATCCTCGTCCGGCTGATAAAACTTCACGTAATAACAATCGGATTATAACAACGGAGGGACAGAACTTGCGTACCTTAGATCTGAAGGGTTCGGGGAATCCTCCGTGCGGGATTCCGATGTATCCCTGCAGGAACTCCACCACGGAGAGAGGGAAGGACAGCTCGTCCGCCCGCTCCTCCACCTCCGCCCGGGTCAGGTTGTTCTGCACCATGAACTGGGCAAGATCGCCCACGATCTTGGAGGACGGGGTCACCTGTGGGAAGAGGAAGAAGGTTGGGTGTGTTTTCGTTTATTATTCCGCTCAGGAAAACTCCATGCGGGGTAATATTCCGGGTTCTCCAGGTGTGATGGAGCCATTAGTTTTCCTCCACCTTCCTCCCTCCGTGACGGACTCTCTGATTTAATGAAGATGCTGTCGAGGAAGACGAAGCACCGACTGACCCGCGGAGGAGGGGGGAGTGGGGGTGGGGTGTGTCGGAAGAAAAATGAAAAGATGTTTACTTCGCCTCTTTAATCATTGGGTTTGTCGGACTAAACTAAAGGTCTTATCTCTGGAAAACGTGGAAATGAAGCGGAGCCGGAGCGAGAGGCGCTCATTAGAAGCACATGGATTAATCCTTTCATTACTCCAGATAGCATTATGCTAATAGCGCTCCCTTTAGCCTAATGGTGATAAGTGGCCTTTTTTGTCATGCAAACAGGACGCTAACGCACCCGTCGATAGCGAACATTAGTCTTCTGCGGTAATGAATGCAGACACCATCCTTCCTGTTCGCGGCTGGTTTCACCCTGATGGAGCGCCGGCGGTCAAGCCATGTGACCCGCCCCGAAAGACGAACGACCCCGGAGGCGACGGGGCGTTTGTGTTCGCTTCTCAGGAACACTCTGGGGGAAGATTACGCCCCCCCGCAACCAGAGAACCCCGCCTCCGCAGGGAGAAGAGAGTCATTCGTCCAATCACGTGCCGGCGTTGAAGCGCTGCCCTGGGATCAGTGCCGGCCTCCAGGACCGCCGGGGTTCTGCTTTATTTTGGACCGGATCTCAACAGCAGGAGATGAGAACTTTCATTTACTCCACTGCTGGGCATCTTCCTACACTGTCAGTCATGTCGGCCTACACTTCCCATGATGCAACTCTGCAGAACCCTTTGTGACATTATATTTAGAGTTAAATCCTGCCTCGTTTATTTAGGAGATAAAACCTTCAGAGATATTCTGGCGTGGAGATCAAAACCGGCGGCGGCGGTTTCATCTGGATGAATATTTAATTATTCTCATCTTTTTTTTTTTGGAAGTCTTTGAAATACCGTGAGTGGGCGGTTCCAAAGTCACAAACACATTAGCGACGCGTGTCATTTTAAACGCCTTTTTTAAAAAAATATATCTTTAATCAAATCAGCACCAAACACAGGAAGTATGCGTCTGATTGGCTCCCCAACACAGGAAGTAACCACTTTTAGAGAATCGCCGTTCGCAGCGAAGTTTTAGATGAGAAAGGCCTGGAGAGGCCATTAGTGCCCCGCCCTCCCCCACCTCCACTCCGCCCCCTCCTCCCCCCTCTATTGTTTCCCCTTGGTCTCTGGGGAGTTTATTTCGTCTGTAAACTTGAGAATTGTTTCTCTGCTTCTGATCTGTCTTCCGGAGTCATCCTTCTTCTTCATCCCTCGTCCTCATCCGTCTCTAACTCGTTTAACCTCCACCTTCTGTCTCCACCCTCATGAATCATCCCCCTCTTTTCTCTCCTCTCAATTCCGTCTCTATGATCCGCGGCAGCGTCGGGACTCGCCCTTGTTATCAATCTCGTCGATCAATCGCACCTCGGACTTCCAGCCGGCGCCGCGGGACGAAACGTGACTTTTTGATTTGATGAGTTTGTTCCATCCGGAACACGACAGATATCATGAACCCAGAGCCACGCCCCAAGGGCCTGTGTGAAATAAACCCCGCCTCTCACCCAGCGGGGGAGGATAAACGTTTGATTTATTCGTCTTTAAAGTTCCTCTAATTCCAGGTGTTGGAAGCAGCGGTCACAGGAAATGGATGCGTTCTCCTTCCCGGAGCGCCGATCCTCTCATCAAACCTTCCCAAAATGTCAAGCGTCTCCTTTAGAGATAGCATCAGACGCTAACGCCTGTCTGTCACCTGACATTTTAGAAACGTCAAGACCGGGAGGAAGGGATTGGTTTTAGACAGGAAGTAACAGAGCGGATGAAGCAGCTGCTGGGTCTGAACCTGTTCATGTGACCCCTGACCCCACCTTCACCCGATCACCTGATCGCAGATGAATAATTCCCCCAGAAACTTGGCTCTCCTCCTGATGACACGATCATATCTTCATTATGTGGGCGCACTGACGTCACACTAATATCACGCTAATGTCATGCTAATATTTGCTAACATCACGCAAACGTCACATTTATGTCACACTAACATCACGCTAAGGTAATGCTAATGTCACACTAACATCACGCTAACGTCACGTTAACATCGTGCTAACATCACAATGCCATACTAATATCACGCTAATGTCACACTAACATCACTCTAACGTTACACTAATATCATGCTAATGTCACTCTAACATGACCCTAAGGTCACATTTATGTCATTTAATATCACGTTAATTTCACACTACCGTCATGCTAACATCACCCAAACATCACGCTAACGTCACACTCATATCACGCTACCATCACCCTAACATCACGTGAACGTCTCGCTACCGTAACTTTCATGTCACACTAATATCATGCTAATGTCACGCTAACGTCACACTAACATCGCGTTAACGTCACGCTTACATCATGCTAACATTATGCTAACATCATGCTAACCTTCTCCTGGGATATTTTTACACCCCCTCATTCCATCCTGAATTCCAGCCCAGCATTCTGAATGTTCGTCAGGGGATGAGTGTAGTCACGCTAAGCTAACATCGGTTAGCGTAGCGACGCGCGGCGCCTCAGAATGGAGCGGAGAGCGAGATGAGAGGAGTGGAGAGGGAGAACAGACACGGAGAGAATTTCAACAGGAGGAGAGGAGGAAGGAGGTCGAGTTTCTGCGAATCCCTGCGAGCTCGTCTGCGACGGGAGCGAAATGAGAAACGACGGCTCGGAAATGAACGAGCTGAAGCGGCGGCGATGAGAAACGTGAAGAAAATAAGCAGCCTGCAAACCAGACCGAAATAATTACGACGTGTTTGTGAAGCCGGCGAGCGAGGGATGAATCTATTACGGGGCTGTGATGGTAAATAATGAGGGAGAAAACAACAGAATTAATGAAAGGTAATGAAAAACAAAGAGGCAGGATGGAGGCGGAGTCAGGCCGAGGATGGGACCACTTCAGCGCCGCCGCCGCCGCGGCGATCGCTCCTTCAGAACACGATCCAACAGATCAAGTTAAAGCGCCGCTGATGGGGGTCGCATCCCCGTTTGGACCCGCCCACCCCGGCCCAGGATGCCTCTAATGAAGCCCATCTTATGCGGGGAACCTCTCAGCATGGGCGCCGCCTGGAAGGCCGCCGCCCACCGGCGCTCTCACCTTAATGAGGTCTCCCAGCAGCTTGTTGGCTTCTGTGTACGCCTTCTTCACTTCCTTGAACTTGTTCCCCAGTCCCATGCTGTGAGCCTGCAGAGAACACACACACACACACACACACTGGATGAAAACGCACGCCAAGCAGCGCTGACCCGCGCTGACGCGGCGCCTTTCCATCTGGGACTCACCTGGAAGTGCAGGTTGGTGTATTGTCCTCCGGGAATCTCGTTCTCGTAGACGTCGGCGTTCCCGGACTTCATGGTGGCAGTGCAGTCGAACGGTGCGTACAGACCTCGGGCCACCTCCCAGTACTCGCTGTAGTCGAACACCTTCTCCAGGGCGATGCCTGCGGGCGACAGAGCGGCGTCAAATCAAGAACATCACGCAACTTTGTCATTTTTTTTGCCCCCTTCAGACTCCAGCCGGCGTCAGACCACCTCTTTAAACCCCTCTGATGTCGTCTTAGCCCCCAAATATTATTCCGTAAGAATCCATCTGTTCAGAGGGACGTCCTCCTGTGCGACGAGACGCCGCGCCTCCAGAACGAATCCATCCGCTTTGATTGATGGCGTCGTTTGGCTGCCGATGAAGGACTGACATGTTTTAATGAGGTGAACTTAGATTTCTACTTCCACAACTGCTGAGTGACAAGCTGGAATTTCAAAGAGAACAAGCAGCAGAAAGCGTTTCTGAGGCTCCGGCGAGGAGGCGGGGCCTCCGTTCGCCCAGCCGCCAGCTGGAGCGGGCGGGTCAGAGATGACAGTAAATATTGAGCGCAGACCGAAACCACGAGGTTAAAGGGTCAGGCCGACATTTTGACATCTCTCCGGAAAGCTAAGCTAAAAGAGACGAGAAAAGCAGCAGGTAGCACCGGATGCTAACGAGAAGGAGGCAGGATCCTCTTCTTCATACCCACTTCAGCACGATGAGAGCAGAACTCATTAGCAGCACACACACACACACACACACACACACACACACACACACACACATATTTGATGAGTGTGATCCGAGAGATGCCGATGAAGCGGCGAGACGATCCAGGAGGGAACACTAAACGTAGACGGACAAAGACAGCGAGACAAGAGGGAGGCGGACGTCACGCTAACTGTGTCAGCGTTGCTAAATGTGCTAGCACTGCTAAGTGTGTTAGCCATTAGCGCAGTTTGGTTGGCGGTCACCTGACCGCCTCGGTGATAACCGCCCACCGATACCAGGATGTTGTCCCAGAGGCTCTGGTTCAGTTGAACAGAAGGGGATCGAGTTCGGGCCCCTGGGGGTCTCCTGTCTCTACCTATAAACCCAACGCTCCGTGTTGAAACCATTCCTGCTGCAGATCCCTCGTTCGTCATTCCGAGCACGTGGCGGCAGAAAGCTCCCGGGGCCACTTTCATCCGTGTTGTCGCCCGACTGGACGAGTGTCGTCGATACGCGTCGATTAAATCCACGGGCGCGTGCGTCCGCGGCCGATGGAGCAAACAAACCCACGGCTTAAAGACAAATGAATTCGCTCTCAACGTTCCGTCAAGACAAAGAGATACCGTGGGACAACGTGGAGAGGGGGGGGGGGGCAGGTCGCGGAGAGAGTGAGCGGAGCAGACATGTGGAGTTCTGTTAATTGCTTCGTCACCTAGGGAGGGGGGGGGGACGGGAACAAAGCAGGGGTGACGGAGGAGGCACGGGAGCGAGGGAGGGAGGAGAGATAGAGCGAAGTGATTACTGCTCTGGATGATGGGAGGAAGAGAGGGATGAACGGAGGTGTGGGGGGGGGGGATCCAGGATGGAGCCCCCCCCTCCTCCTCGATTACAGGCAGAGGGAGGATCCGGTGCAGAGAGATGAAGAGATGCGTCCGACTGCATGCGGATGAATAATGAATGTACGGGGGGGTCGACTCAGGACGGGGGTGCACCGGCGCGTGGGACGCGTCCCGTATTCCGACCGGTTCTAATTAAAATTCCAGGAACGAGCTGCACAAAAACACCTCGCCCTTGTCCCCCCCGCCCTCATTCAGAGTTCTGTGCGTTCTCTCGTCGGCATTCCGAGTCCGATGCGGACCGAACGGACGTTCCTTTGGCGGGGGTCATGACGCGGCTGGTGTGGCGTCCAGCTGTTTGCCTTAAAATAGAAGAAGGCAGCGGCTATTTGTTTACTTGTTTGTTTACTTGTTTGTTTGTTTACGTCTGGATTCACAGACTGTTTCTGTCTGAAGCCAAACGGTTTTCCCGCCCCTTTCCCAGAGAGACACGGACGCGTAACGACGTTTAGCGGCGTTCCGGCTCCCGACCCGACTCACCCGTGTCGAAGCGGGTCCCCTTGGTGCACGCCACCAGCGCCCCCATGCTGGGCTGCGACGTCATGCCGGCCATGGAGTCCACCTGCAAACGCAATCATAGCGCGTTAACGTTAGCGTTATTCGCCCGGCGGTCGATTCTGGGATACTCACAGCCACGTCCACCACGTCGGCGCCGGCTTCGGCGCAGGCCAGCATGGCGGCGACGCCGGCCCCCGCCGTGTCGTGGGTGTGGACGTGGATCGGCATTTCGGGGAAACGATCCCTCAGGGCGCCGACCAGAAGCTTGCTGGCCTCCGGCTTCAGGAGTCCGGCCATGTCCTGGAGGGAAAGAGGGACGGAAGGGAATGAACGGGAAAATCCAGGGCGTAGAACCAACAACCGCCAGAACGGAACCAGAACCAAAAGCCCCTCCGATGACGACCGACAACCGAGGGAAAAACCGCCAAATTGAAACAAATCTAGCGAAGGTGGAGAAATGAGGACTGGAAAATTGAAGCTATCTTCTCTGAGTGTTGGACACGGATGAGGACGTTTATTATTCCGGCTGAAGAAAAAAAAAAATTCCTTCACGCTCCATTAAAGAGGATCGTCGGAACGCCGCGATAAGACACGAGTACACAAACGATTCCGGCGGGAGACGGGAAGAAGAAAGGTTTCGCCTCGGCATCCCGTCACACGTTAGCACGCTAACGCTAACGCCTCACCTTGATGGACAGGATGTGGGTTCCGGCGCGGACCAGCTCGTCGGCCAGCTTCAGGTAGTACTCCAGGGAGTACTTCTGCTTCATGGGGTCGGACACGTCGCCGGTGTAGGAGATGGCGGCCTGCACCACGCCGCCGGCCGCCCCCGCCGCCTCCATCCCCAGAACCATGTTGGGGATGTAGTTCAGGGAGTCGAAGATGTGGAAGATGTCCATCCCGTTCTCCTTGGCAACCTCGCAGAACCTGAAGGGGAACCCGGGAACATGTGTGTGTGTGTGTGAGGAGACGTTCCCACGGGGATAACATCCCAGATAATACACCGCACCGCCTCATAAATAACACCCTACCTGCACAAACGTTCTCACTATTTCTGTGAGCGGCGGCGGCGGCGGACATTAACCCGGAGAACGTTCCTGGCCTCATTATCCGGGCTGCCGGCGCTAAACTCCCCCATTATTACCCCCCCACCACCCCGGATCTTCATCACTGGGGTGGCATTTTCAAGACGCCACACCCGGCGACCAGAGGCTTCCGGAGGAGGGGTCTATCTGGACCAGAGGGGCGTGGCTACTTTATGTCAAATTTTAAAAAATCAGGAAGTCGATGAAGATTTTGGTCGCTCGCTGTACCGAGTGGGGGGAGGTAGAGGTAGGGGGGGGCAGTAGATCTGAGTCGTTTATCATAATCACGGGTAACTTTTCAGCAGCACCCCCCCCAAAGAGGGGGGAGGGAGAGGAGAGGAGGGGCTTCATGAAGAGGAAGATGAGTCGAGAAACAATTTGGGAGTCGGAATGAGAGGAAGATAAATAATGAGTGGATGGGGGGGGGGGCAGCTGCATTAGTCATAAAGTCACTCTAGTTTATTTAAGATAAGAATTACACCGTGTGTGTGTGTGTGTGTGTGTGTGTGTGTGTGTGTGTGTGTGTGTGTGTGTGTGTGTGTGTGTGTGTGTGTGTGTGTGTGTGTGTGTGTGTGTGTGTGTGTGTGTGTGTGTGTGTGTGTCTTGATGACTCATCCACACTCGGGCAGCTTGTGAATCCATTTGTGAAACAGTTTGTATGCATATGTGTGTGTGTGTGTGTGTGTGTGTGTATTTTGGTGTTTGCGTGTGTAAATGAAAAGCACTTAGTGGGAGGAGCCAGGAACATCACATGACTGACTCGCGCTTGTTGGTGTGTGTGTGTGTGTGTGTATGTAATCATGAACAGGAAATAAAAACATGAATCCATGACTGTCATTAATCATGTTGACAGCAAGTAGGACACGAGTGTGTAGGTTTATATAGGTGTGTGTGTAGGTGTATATAGCTGTGTGTGTAGGTGTATATAGGTGTGTGTGTAGGAGTATATAGGTGTGTGTAGGTGTGTGTGTAGGTGTATATAGCTGTAGGTGTGTTTAGGTGTATATACTGTAGGTGTATGTAGGTGTATATAGATGTGTGTACTGGCTTTCAATCAAACGTTTCCATGACGACAGAGCCTACCACGCCTCACACAACATCCAGTAGGGCAGACGTCCACGGCAAAAACACAAATTTCATCAAACAATCAAGATGACATAATGTCAACACCATCAATGTCAGGGTGATGAAATGTGTGTGTGTGTGTGTGTGTGTGCGTGTGTGTGTGTGTGTGTGTGTGTGTGTGTGTGTGAGTCTCACTTGTACACGGTGTTGTCGGGGTAGTTGGTGTACCCCACGGCGTTGGCGCCCCTCAGCAGCATCTGGAAGGGAACGTTTGGGATCAAAGCTCTCAGCTCCTGGAGCCTCTTCCACGGACACTCAGACAGGAAACGCATGGCGACATCAAACGTAGCACCTGCGCGCGCACACACACACACACACACACACACACACACACACACGGAGGGAAAGCAGTTTATTTAAGCCGTCATCTCGAGTCTCATCAGTCATCCTGACTTTGATGTCAATTTTTGAGTCAGAAACTAATATTTCAAACATATCACAGTTACCACCGAGACACACACACACACACACACACACACACACACACACAGACACACACACACACTAATGGATGCTCAAAATCAAATATCTGATGATACTTGCACATTCGCTGTTCATTCCAACATTTCAATTCGTTCTGAAGTCACTTTGAAATCCAAGAAATGATTGGGGGTTGGGGTGTGGGTGTTGGGGGGTGGGGGGGGGGTAGATAACATCTCTCATTTTCCTTTCAGGGGGCAGCAGATTAGCGAGTCTCACACCCGTTTATGGTATCGGCCGAAAACACCGAAGCCTGCAGTGGAATTCTGCTGATCCAACACTGCAGTCATTAAATTCCGTTTTCGGAGCGCCGGTTCGTTTGGACACGGCCGGAATACGAAGAGCGAGCTCCTTCCCTACTGGGATGAACGCGGGAAAACTGCCCCCGACTCCTCCCCCTCCCTCCCTCCCTCCTTCGTCGAATTTGCCAGGAGCGAAAAACGACTCCCGGCTCTCGTATCTGACGTTCGACACGTTAGCGTAGCCGCGTTTTAGCGCCGGAGCGATGGGAAGCGCCGACTTCCTGCGGGATTTTGCATCATGATTTTGATAACGGGGAATGTCGGCTGACAGCTGGGCCCACATATCACGCCATTAGGCGCCGGCTTTGCTGAAGCTGCCACTTTTTTTTTTTTTGGAAAGACGTGCAGCCTCCAATCTGTCGCCACGACGACGAGCTGGAGTAATTAAAAGCGAGCGATGGAAACGAACCTGGAGCGTCGAGCCCCGGATCGTTTTCTCGATCGCGAGAAGCAATTACTGGTTTCGGGACTCCCGGAATCAGCGTGGGAATATCTGGAGGTCGTCTCCGCGGCGACGGAGGGAAGATAAACTATCTGTATAAATGATCAACACCTCCAGCGGCGGCCTCTGACCCACATAAATACACACGTCTCAGCGTTTATCCGCGTTTTTTTTCTGCATCGCTGTGCAATTATCACCCGGGTGCATATTTTCTGGATCAATTTTCCCGTCATCCGCGCTGCTTTATCGCCTCGGATCGGACGCGTTGCCGCGGCAACAAACGAGCGTTTCCCATCTGATAAACGGGACCGCCTCTGAAACAGACTCATTCCGTGACCCAGTTGGTATTCCAGGATCTTTCACGGAGCGGAGAGGAACGCTATATATCAGGAAGGATTTAATCCTCAAAGGGTTTTTTCACACACTTAATCTCCACCGTGATTCATTCCGCCTCGGAGCGGCTGAAACATCCCAGAATCCTGTGAGGTAGACGACCTCGAACCGGGAAGCCTCTCATTCCGGACGCGGGAGAACGGAATCTCCTCGGCGTCACGTCGGGGTTTAAGATCCGTTTCAAAGGTGAAACTACGAGCCGTCACCACGGAGATGACTTTTCAATTTGTTGGCGGCAGGGGCGTGGCTTCTGACTTCCAAGTTCTGGATTCCTGGAACAGTTCTGATCCAATCAGAGGCCAGCATCCCTTCAGATCTCCTCTCATCGGATCAGACCCACATCAAGGACGTTACCGAAGCGCCGCCGCGTGTTGAAACGGTTCTGTGTTTGAGTCTCTTTAGGAAACAGGAAGCGGCTAACAAATTAGCATCTTTCATGCTAAACCATAGAAGATATTGCTTCCTTTATCTGAGCGATCACCTCGGAGACGGTCGCACGACGCTCACGACGGGAGGCCGTCGACGGGGTTGATGTGGACGTGTGCCGACAGAAGGCGGATGCATTTTTTTAAACCTTCAAATAAAAAGACACCATCGTGCTAAAAGGCGTTTAGCCCCCCCTCCCCCCTCGCGGCGGCGCCTCCTCCGATCTGACGGTGGATAATGAGACTCGCTGGGACCAGAGACCTCGCTGGCGCCCGTCCAGCCGCCGCCGAAGCGCCGGATTGAGATCGCTCCAAGATTCCAGCCTGCCTCAAACGCGACTAGCTGACGCTAGTCCTTTCTTATAATTCCCCCTCGTCCAATCGGCTGCGAGCTCACCTGGTGGCAAGAGCAGGTGGTTAAATGAAGCGCTTCCAACTGGAGAGGATGGCTTTGAAAGTCTCTCCTGGGAGCGTGGGCGTTTTAAGTGTCACCAGTGTTCAAACAGGGAAAATTAATGCATTGGTCGCGTTTAGCGCGCGGCTATTGTTACCAGGAAGTATCGACAATTAGCCTTTTCAGCCGCCGTTTGAGTTTAAGGTGATTATGTGTGCAATTATATATTATACACAGAACAATCCGCTATTGTGGCGCCGCTGACGCCTCGACAAGCTTCAACAATGTGTGATTTTCTCGTCCGCCTTTTTTTCCATTAGCGGCGCATTCGTGCGTAAATTATACGTCAAGGTTTCAGGACACGTGCAATCATTTCATCGCCGCCGCCGCGAAAAAAGAAAAGGGAAGCGTATGCACTGCCGTCCGCGCACAAAGAGGTTAATTAATACGATAGCGATCGGGTGTGGTGGCAGGGGTGTGGCTTCGGTTTAGCGTCGAGCCAGGCTAGCCGGTTAGCGTGTGTAGGAACTCACCCCCCCAGTTCTCCAGGGCGAAGAGGTTACTGAAGTTGTGGCTGACGAAGGGCGAGATCTTCTTCAGGTCGTGGGTTCGCACCCGGGTGGCGAGCAGCGACTGGTGGGCGTCCCTGAAGGTGGTGTCCAGCAGAAGCAGACCCCGGTGGGCGCGCACCGCCTTGGCGAAGCCCTCGGGACCGTCGCGCAGCAACACATCACGGAAACCCACTGGGGGCTCACCTGGAAGAGGGACAGAAGGTATAAAGGTTCTATGACGGCTGCTAACAAGCTAACAAGTTGCCCCGCCCTCTGTCATCCAGTGGGCGGGGCAACCGCAAATCAACAGATCAGGAAATGAGTTCACCTGGAGAGCTGAGCATTGTGTGAAAATTAGCACGCTAACAGGTCCACGTTCATGTTTTGGACTGTTAGCATGCTAACACATGCTAATCGGCTAACAGAGTCATACAGTCTATGATGTCATCAACGTAGCCACCATGCTAGCAGCAAGGATGTTGAACCTGTTGAATGAAGCTCAGACCCCCCCCTCCTTCTTGCCCCTCCCCCTCTCCCCCACCTCCCAACCTTTTATTGTTGTACCTCATTCCAGAAAATAAATGATCTCAGCTATAATTGTCTCTGAGGCCAGCAAAACGAACCGTACACACACACACACACACACACACACACACACACACAGACACACACACCTCCACTAGATGAGCTCTGTGAAATCACTCTACCGTAACAAATAGATACCGACGCTTTGAACTTACCAGGATCTGTGTGTAATTCGTCCGGCTGGTGATACACACACACACACACACACACACACACACACACACACACACACACACACACACACACACACACACACACACACACACTACCCAAAGCTCACCTTCTGTTCCTCACACACCTTCTCATGTCTTTTGCCGTCACCTCGTCTCACCAGAAACAGGAAGTGAGGTCATTGATGTGTGTTTCAAACGAGCCGTGTGGTACGTGTGGTGTTGAGGCCCGCCAACACACACACACACACACACACACACACACACACACACACACACACACACACACAAACACACACTCGTCTGTTCGGTCGTTCATCAGACACCTTTCGCATCTCTGCAGCTAACGGCGAGCTAATCGCGGTGGCGGCGTTCTCCTGGTGAGTGCGTGCGGGTCGTCTGGAGGGCCGTGACCCGCCCCCGGCCTCACGCCTGAGACTCTTCCTGATGAGGAGCTTTTTAATTGGTCGATCCTGGTGGGAGCGTTAGTTAGCGCTTTAATGAAGTCAGTGCCCGGTGGGACCGGTCGCACGGCGCAGCAGAACATCATTGTTGTTTCTTCTCCTGCCTATCAGGAACAGGAGTGGAACCTGGAGGAGAAGCTCCTCCCATGTGGGCGGAGCAAACGTGAGCCAGCGAGGCTTCTAAGATCCACTTCCAGACAGGAAGTGGACTCCAGAAGCATTGCCTCCGCCCACAGGATCTGCTGGGGAGTGCCCACCTGCCCTTCCCCTCCCCTCCCCCCTCTAATACCCCCCACTGCTCCTGCCCCGCCCTCAGGCGGGTGTGATAATGCGTCCTAATCCCTCTCTTCTTTCAATCCCTCCGTCGAACGAGGGAACGGATTGAAGCTCGTTACAAATCTCATTATGCGGCTTTAGGTGTGCCTCGTCGCTGAACGCACCCCCATCCTCATCCTCGGGGGGGGCGGAGTCAGACCAGAGCAAACGCTGCAGACGAAGCCATCCTGTTGGGATCGATTAGTGATGCCTGATTGATTGTTACTTTAACATCAGCGTCGAATTCGTAGACAACCCCCCCCCCCCCAACACTCACACACAGATGAACTCACCACTCAGTGGAGCACTCTGAACCAGAACCCTTCTAACCCCCCCCCCCCCCCCTCCCCCGGGAGGCGGGTCTTCCCGCCCGCAGCCACCAGACTGTCCGACAGGCCATTTGTCATCCCTTTACCCACAATGCCCCATGGCTGTTAATATTTTTAGCATGGGTGCCCCCGCCCCCCCGCAGGAAACAAAGCCCCTCCCCTGAGCGGAGCGGGCAGACTCACCCATGGTGACGGGGGGGACGACCGGGTCCACCGAGGAGGGCTTGGCCTTAACCGGGATGGGCGTGGTCGGCCCGTTGACCATCACATGACCTGGGAAGCAGAAGACACATCAAACCAATGAGGGACCCGGTCCAGCGGGGGGGGGGGGGTATTATGGTCTGGCGGGGGCCCTCGCTCACCCAGGTAGTGCAGCAGCTTCTGGGCGCGGTTCTGCGTGGGCTTCAGGTTGAACAGCTCCTGGTTCTCGTCGATGAACTGGGTGTCGACGGTGGAGTGGAGGAACTGCTGATTGGACAGAACGTTCTGGAGGAACGGGATGTTGGTCTGGGGACGAGACAGGGGGGGGGTTGTTTGTTTTTAACCAACACAAGTTTGTTTACATCAAACCAACACACACCAACACACACCAGAGGGGAAGAGTCAACTGTTGAGAGTAATTACGCTAATTTTCCATTTTGTTGTTGTTTGTTTGTCTCAGAAGAATCATCTAACCAATTAACTCCCCGGAGTCAACAAAGAGACGACGACGACGAGAACGGCGGAGTTTGGTTCCCGACTCGGTTCTCCGTTCGTGATTCCACCATCGGAGAACCGCCGGAGCGGCAAACCAAAGGAGACGACGAGGTGGATGGAAAGAGGACGTGTTCATAAATTCACAGAGACGCTTTAGATCCGTTTATCGCGTGTCGCGATCCCTGAGGGATGATGGGAAAATGAAGGAATGTCGAAAGATTACTTTTCTTCTGAACGTCTTTCAGCGAACATCCCAAAATGTCAGCCTGGATTCAGGTGGCATTTAAAAGGGAGAACGCAGCCGACACACAGGGGTGAGGGGTGAGAACCAACAACCTCCTCCAGATCCAGACTCATATACAGGAAGTATAAAGACAGGAAGTGTCCTCGTGACGTCACACCAACGTTTATTTCTTGTTGGTTCTGCTAGCTTGGGAGTTTCAGTTTAGCGGTAATGTATTCAGTGTAGTCATGTGACCGAGGCAAGCGTCTCGACAAGCGTACCGTCCGACTCACGGACCGGTCAGATGGACACCGTCCTCTGGCTGATGGTACCAATGCTACAGACTGAAATGCAAGCTGGGAGACATGAAATGCGATCACAGTAATTTGCTGCGAAGCTATTGGGGTCAAGGAATGTACTGTAAACATCAGAGTAAACAAACAATAATGAAATCAACTTTTATCTACAGTCAAACTCATTAAAACACATTTCGAGAAGCTTTAAAGACGATCTGAGTCAGAACCCAGGATTTCATTACTGGCACAAGGACACCAAACGATGCTGCATCCTCAGCCTCCTGCAGCAGGTGTAGGTGTGTGTGTGTGTGTGTGTGTTGCGGGAGGGGGAGGGGGTGGCTCATGTAACTGAGCTGCGCTGCCAACCTCGGGCTACAAGCTGTGGACCAGAACAGAGAGGGATTCCTGCCAAACGCTCTAACGGCCACATTACTGCAGAACCTCTGGCGTCTCCCAGACACCTGACAACTATTTAACGTGTAGCGTGTGTGTGTGTGCCTGTGTGCGTGTGAGGCGTGTGCATGTAGCATGTAGCATCTGCTGCCGGCCTCCAGCAGAAGTCTTGATAATGAAAACTGGGAGTTGAGGATGAGGTAATGTTAGCGGGAGCTTGTTAGCTCGTTAGCTCTGAGTTAGTTTGGTGGAAAGCGTTGATTCGGGGAGGCTAATGCTAGCAGGCGCTAACAGGAAGGCTAACAGGAAGTATGAATTGGTTCCCTCCAATTGGAGGCCAATCGGCAAAACCGATACACCCCAACCTGGAAGGAACCAGACTGAGCCGGTTAGCGTTAGCATTAGCTATTAATGAAGTAGTAAATATAAGCCACCGTCTTGTTTACCTATTTGTTTATTTATTATCCTCATTCTATTTTTTCTGTTTACTGAAAACAAGGTTAAAAAATACTCTTTTGCATGTTTGACTTGGAGTTTTAATAAGTAGATAAAAACTAAACGTTTTCTTTTATCCCAAAGGTCTCAAAAAACAGGAAGTAAACAAATCGCACAACAAACAAAAGTTCTGATGTTTTGCAACTTTGGAACTCTTCTTCTGGTTTAACGAGTTTAAAGAGCAAACGCAAACGAAAAACAGAAATAAAATATGGCGGAGGGGGCGGAGCCAGGAGGACACGAACAACACAAGATGCTAACAGACGCCGTTAACCCATAACGGTTTGTCCTTTTCCTCTGGACGGATCAATGAGTGGAACGGAATGTCGGTCTGGAGATCAATGAGGTGGGGGACGGTCTCAGGTGGTTGGATGTGATTGGTGCAGACATGCTGCCACGCCCCCTCGACGAGCTGCGGTAAATGTTCATCAGTTTGTTCTAAACAGAACGAAAATCAATTTGATCTCCTGTTATTATTTATATCTGGAATCTGAAGGACACGCCCCCTCGTCCGGACACAAGCCCCGCCTCTGCCCAGCTCGCCGCCTGCAGACTGGCGCTGGCAGGTCATCTATCTTCCTCCGCCGCTCATCCTCCGTCTCCCTTTATCTCAATCTGTCCTGTCTGAAGCAGCGGTCCGGACACGCAAACAAGGACACACACACACACACACACACACACACACACACCTCTGGCTGTTACAACCTTATAGTGGCTTCAGAGGACCACGCATGAACCGACACGCGTCCGTGAAGAGGAACGACGTCGCCTCTTTGACTTCTTCTTCATTTAAGACCCTGACGACTTCACGGCAACCGTCGTCCAATCAGAAAGGAGCAGCCACCAAAAGGCTCCTGGATCGACCTGGAGTCTCCGATCCGGAGCCAAACGTTTCCCAGAATAACTCCCCACTTCGGTGTTTGTGTTAGACGGGAACGCGGCGTCTTCACCTCCTGGAGGCCTCCCGCCACCGGGGGGCGTGACTAATGCGTGACTCATCAGCTACTAACAAACGGGCGTGGAACCGGTGAACGGGGGCCCCTCAGCCTCTTTCAGGGACCATGAGACACAATCCTATTAAACAGAGAGCTACTTAGCTGTATTTTGGGACTCCTTAAGCAGCAGGTCCGTGACTCGCTAAATGATGTGCTCCAAACCCGCAGAGCGGCGCCGCGCAGCCTCCGAGCAGGGGGCGGGCTTTCGCGTTAATTATTCATACAGCTGATGGTCTCATCCGTCCAAACGTGACCCTGAAACACGGGATGATGGTCGCCGAGCAGCAGGAGCATCAGTCGAGCGTGACCGGGCTAATGATCGGCTCCTGACGGCGCGCCCCGCATCACTTCCTCAGCATGCGTTAGCTTTAGCGATGTTCCCGCGGCGTCGCCGTGCAGAAGGAAACGGTTCTCACCCTGTGGTGACAAAATAATCACCGAGTCTACAAGATGGAACAGGAAGTTCTGGCTAAAAGTGACGACGCAGGTGTGACATGAGCTTTTCCAGGTAATTCCCCCTCATCTGTCCGGCTAATGCCGCGGCGTTCGCTAAGGAAGTTGTGTGTGTTTAACTTTTACTGTGTCAGGATCAGCTGGGGGTTGGGTTCAGGTGAGTCAGGATTAGTTGAGGGTGGGTTCAGGTGAGTCAGGATTAGTTAGGGGTGGGTTCAGGTGAGTCAGGATCATTTTGGGTTGGGTTTTGGTGAGTCAGGATTAGTTAGGGGTGGGTTCAGGTGAGTCGGGATCAGTTGGGGTTGAGTTCAGGTGAGTCAGGATTAGTTAGGGGTGGGTTAAGGTCAGTCAGGATCAGGGGTTGGGTTCAGGTGAGTCAGGATCAGTTGAAGTTGGGTTCTGGTGAGTCAGGATCATTTGGGGGTGGGTTTTGGTGAGTCAGGATTAGTTGGGGGTGGGCTCTGGTGAGTCAGAATCAGTTGAGATTGGGTTCTGGTGAGTCAGGATCAGTTGAAGTTGGGTTCAGATGATTCTGGATCAGCTGGGGGTGGAACATTCACAATTAAACTCTTTTTCTGTAGCATCACGACGGCGTCGCCGGTCCATCACATGGACTTCCGTTTTGACGCTGGCGTCAGCAATGAAAAGGCGATTCATCTGCAAATCGGCTCAATTAAATCCCGACCAGTCGGCTTCGTCACCAGAATAGAAACTATGATCCGGCTCAGGAGGTATTTCAGGCTGACGTCCCTCCACGTCTCAGCTGGGGGCCTGTGAACCCATTATTACGGTGTCAGCGGTCAGAACGCCGCGTGACTAACAGCCGCCTTTTATTTACAGAAGGCGTGCTAACCGCCTGGACTTCCTGGGCGCGGAGCGTCGTGAATTATTCATCACATCAGCTCTCTAATGGAAACCTGAGGTTCTGTATTTAGATGACTTCCTGATTCCGTTTGATCAGAGCTCCCGCCGCACTGCGTGTTCTAAGCATGAGGCGCTGCAGCTAGCGCCTGGCTAACGCTACGTAAGCCACCATGGGGGGAATGGAGGGGAGGGTGGCGGCTAATTTTACACTGAGGTCCCCCGATACGCCTGAACTCAAATTTTATTAATGTTCTTAGTATCGCCTGTGAAAACACCCCGCTGGGTTGAGCGCCGTCTGCTGTTAGCCTGTGCCACCGCTAGCGCCGTCATTATTCCCATCCAAACAGAATCAATCCCACGATTTGAGGCGTGTTAATCAGTAAGGGATCGAATCCAGCAGTGAATGATGGGAGTTTAACGTCGCTTCTCGTCTGCGTGGGTTGGACCAGGCAGCAAATCAACTTTAACGCGTCAAACGGATGTTTTCCTCCCAATTTAAGAGCTTCTTAACTTATTTTCTCTCATTTGTTCGTCTGTCTTTGCCTTGAGAAAAAGGTTGTTAAACACAGGAAACTTTCCCGGTGAAATAAAACGGAATTGAAGGAGCAGAATTTAACTAGAGTCGGCTCCGAGGACGGGTCGGAAGCCAACGGCGGGAGCGCCGTTTCTGCAGCGGATCATCGATTTGGATCAATGACGTTTAATCGCCGAACAAATCTCGGCCTTGTCGAGCTCGCCGCTGCACAAAAGCGTTTGTGTATCCCTGAAGTTGCGTCCTTTGTGGTCGCGTCTCGTCAAGGTTTCCTCTGAAAGCCACGCAGACAAATGAGGCCGGCGTTACGCTCGTACCGTGGCGCCCGGGAAATCATTCCGAGGCGCTGGCGCTAATGCAGTGGGAATAAATAAAAGCACAGCGGCGCGCAAACGGTCTTGGCATAATTAGATGATTAGGGGGCGGGGTTGTGTGTGTGTGTGTGTGCGTGTGTGTGTGTGTGCGTGTGTGTGTCGTTATATCAAGACAAATACATGGAGAATTGGCCTTCGAGCTAGCGCGGCGCGGCATTTAGCCCTGACATAACGGTTGCTCAGAAGTGTCTCGCTAACCGTGGCGGCGGGTTTGTGACATCACGTCTCCTGGGCCGACACACGTCCCGTTCCACAGACGAGCTAACGCTAAGCTAAGTAATGAGATCTCCGGACTAGTCAGCTGATGGTGAGTTCACTCCCCTCGCAAGGTCACCCCCCCCCCCCTGGGCCAACCCCCCTCGGTTAGGCACCAGGAGCTTTGATTAATTGCTAATCAATGAGCCGTAGAACTCCTCGCTGTAACCGGGACACGATGGAACGATCCGGTCCTCGCTTCCACGGAGATCTCGCCACATGGGGTGTGACCGACCAGTGCGGTGGGAGGAGCATCTGACGCTCCGGGCGCCGCGGCGACAGGAAACACCTGTCTGGACGTCCCACAGGTGAACTGGTTCTACTGGTTCTCGATGATGCGTTCAGGAACCGACCCCCCCTGTTGTGACGCCGGGTGACCCTGAAGGTAACGCTGGGACTATTTTCAGCTGCGTAGGAACAACGAGAGCTGGGGAAGAAGTTCTGCTGGGATGGACGTCGCGTTCGGAACGACCGACTTCCCTCCTCTCTCCTGCAGGAGTCCTGCTTCCCTCTCCCTCCACCCTGCATTCCTCTCTCTCTCTCTCTCTCTCCCCCCCTCCCTCTCTATCTCCCCCCCTCTCTCAGTCTGATGCGTGATGCTGCCACAGATAGACCGGAGCGCTCTCTCCTCCGCAGCTCGCCGGGAATCTCTCCCAGGAATCACTCGCAACCAGTGGATAAAAACGCTGGAGAAAGGGAAGAGAGGAGCGGGTGAGTGGAAGGAATAAAGAGGTGAGAAACAGGAGGAACCCCCCCCCCGCCCCCCGAAGAGGGGAGGACGAGCGGCGGACGCATCCCGTTCCTCCGTCCCTCCGTTCGGTACCTGTTCTCCGGGATTAACGCGACTTAAAATTCAATCAGCCTCCAGCCTGACGGAAGAACGACGGAGGAAGGCAGACGGAGCGCTGCAGCTGTCGAGAACGAGTCGGGGAGGGGGGGGGGGAAGGGGAGGGGGACGAGTGGAGTGGTAGGGGGGTGAGGGGGAGAGAGAAGGGGGAGACAGTCAGCGACAGAGAGGAGAGAGAGATGGGTCTTTTTCCGCGGAGCTGAGACGGAGCGCGAGCAGCGGAGACGGAGGGATGTGACGGAGAGATCGGCAAATCCAGGTTGGTGTTCCAGGTTTTCATCTTGGGGGGGGGGGGGGGGAGAAAAGATTCAAAGTGGATGTTTTGAGCTTTGGAAGTAGAAAAGTGAAGGAGGGGGGACGTTAAAGAAAGGATTAAAAATAAGACAACGTCTCCTCAAGGTGTCGGCTTCAGGAGTTTGACGGACAGAGGGAGGCTGGGGGAGGCTGGGGGGAGGGACGAAGGGGGAGGAGGTGGGGGGGGGACTTCTGAACTATCTGACATTCATGGAGACGATCAATAGCACAGTTGTTTCAGGAGGATCAGAGAGAGAGAAGAGAGAAGGGGGGGGGGTTGAAGCGATGGAGATGTGCAGAGGCTGCGTTTGCTGCACGAGTATCACTGCAGGACTACTTAGTGTGTGTGTGTGTGTGTGTGTGTGTGTGTGTGTGTGTGTGTGTGTGAACCACTGTTCAGAGGGTCTCAGATGCATTGATTGTTTCTGACAGACTGGTAATAAAATGGGGGGGCTGGGGGGCAGAAAGTGAAAGACTTCCATCCGACGGGTTTCTCTCTCTCTCAGGTTCCCCCCCCACCCCCCCCCAAGGTCACCAATGAGCATCGACTCGGGATCGGGAACGCCGAGCGGCGAGTAGCGGGGGGCTGGCGACGCCCCGGAAAACGCCGAGTCGTCAAGGATGAGAGGAAGAGATGGAGGACCCGGATTGGTCGGAGACAGAACGGACCCCCCCCAGGATTCCTCTCCTTCCACCTGAACGGGATTAAATCCGAGGCCGGCCGTGGATTTCTGCTCCGGATTGTTTGGATCTCGTGGGATTTTTTTTTTTGAACGGCCTCCTCCTGATGAGAGCGGGGGCGTGTGCTCCGACGCTCCAGCCCCCCCCGCCCTCGCCCCCATCCTCACCCCCTTCCCCGCTGGCCTGACACAGTGGACACACACCTGGAGCGGGATTTGTGCTAAACACACACAAACACACACACATGGATAACATGTGGAGCTGATTTGGATTATAGAGACGCACAGACAGAACAGGTAACATGAACACACACACACACACACACACACACACACACACACACACGCATGCATGCATGGTTGCCTCTGGTGCTGAATCACTGAGCATCAATGCAGCGAATCAGAGGGAACTGTGTGTTCTCACACACACACACACACACACGTGTCTATAAATAATGAACAGATGTGCATTCATAACAAAGCGCTACACACACACACACACACACACACATACAGATGATTGTAGGTTCTTTCCGTCCTTCCACACCTCCATGATGAAAACCTACTTCCTGTGGCGTCGGACAGATGTCCCGCCCCCCCACCGCGCAGCCGAGCGCATCTCGCCTGTACGTAATCTCACCTGTGTGTGTGTGTGTGTGTGTGTGTGTGTGTGTAGCATGTGGATGTAGGGTTGAGTGAGTTTGTGAGGCGGCGAAACGTTTGGAGGGGTTTTATGTAAGCGTGCACACACACACACACACACACACACACACACACACACACACACACACACACACACACACACAGATTTGGCACACTGACACGGGGGATCAGAGCGACTGAGTGGACGGATGGAGGATCAGAGGGTGATGAGAACGAAATGGAGACGGGAGGAGAGGAAGAGGAGGAGACACTGATGGGGGGGGAAGCAGATTAGAGGAGAGGAGACGGATGAGGTGGACGGACGGACGGACGGATGGATGACGGATGATGGATGGATGAAGGTCTTCATCCGTTAACGATGAGTGACAAGATAATCAGACGGACGGAGGAGCGTTCAGGAACGACAGATTCCCCCATCGTTCTGGAAGATCGGATCACAATTAGTCTGGAGTGACCCCAAAACGTCCACCGGCCGTCGCCGCCCCCAGAGGGATGGGTGTGGCAGTGGGCGGGGCCTGTTCACCCATGGCGGCGTTTTCTTGGGAGCGAGTCGAACGAATGAGGAATTCTTAATCTCCCTGAAAGCGTCGAAGCTGATAGTGAATGCTGGCTCCGCCCCTTGGTAGTAGCTCCGCCCATCATCGAGGCCACGCCCCTTCTGAAGAGATGAATGGATGCTATCGTAGCCATCCAGTCAATCAATCAGATTCGTGATAAATGGCTTCGCGCTGCTGCTAGCGACAGAAGGATTGCAAAGCAGCTAGCTAGCCCCCCCCCCCCCCTTGTTCAGGAGGCGGGGCTGACAGCGAAGGATGCTGGGACGTGTTGCCGGTGACGACGCCGGCTGTTCTGAGGAACAGATGGGCTCGGAGT
Source organism: Antennarius striatus (assembly GCF_040054535.1). Taxonomy (NCBI): domain Eukaryota; kingdom Metazoa; phylum Chordata; class Actinopteri; order Lophiiformes; family Antennariidae; genus Antennarius; species Antennarius striatus. The sequence goes on along the minus strand of NC_090798.1, from coordinate 10,351,045 downwards.
ACGAGCGCTGCCAACGCCGACAGACTGGGCCTTGGATGAAGGAGACGCCACGCCGCTGACGGGGGGGGGGTGGTGGTGGTGGTGGTGGAAACGGATTAATGAAGCACCCACTTCCTTAGTTACTGTTGCTATGCGCGTCAAGCTGGCCCTAACACTCCACATATGTTGTTGACGAGGACGTTTACGGCAAAATCTGTCCGGACGTCTTCATTTATGGATTAAATACGGAGCGGCGCGCTACAGCTAGCGACGGCTAAGAGGTGAAGCTAACCGAAGTTAGCCGAGCGTGACGCTAACGTCAGCTGACCGCTACTTCCTGTAGAGACTGTTAAATGAAAGGAAACGCAGGTACACGCCCACTGAGGGCGTGAGCAAAAAAGTGGGCGCGGCCTCATCTGTGATTGGATGTTCAGCGAACCCTGAACCCTAGAAACATGCGAGGAAGACGTCCTGACGAAGAGCAGCAGGAAAGGACAGGAGGATAACCGTCACCTGACGGACGGATGAACAGATGGATGAACGGATGGATGACGAGTGATGGAGGGAGAGATTATAGCTCAAGAAAAGAGGGAGGATCAAAAGGACGGACCTGCTGTCAACCGACGAGTAATCCGACGTGGATGACGGATGCAGAGGTGCGGAGGAGTAATTACCAGACAGGATGATGGGAAAGACGGAGAGAGGAGAGGTGGAGGAGGAGGAGCAGGGGATGAGGAACGCGAGGAATAACAAGGTCTGAAAAGAAGAACAGCACTAATAAAGATCTGCAAGCTGGGGGGGGAGAGATGGGACGGTCATGTGACTGGAAGGACGACTAATTAGCGTGTTAGCAAAAAAAGTGAAAAAGGATGATGGAGGAGAAGAGTTGAAGGAAGTGATGAAGAGGAGATGAAAGGAGACGGATGGAGGGATGAAAAGAGGTGGATCCAAAAGTTGCGAGGGGGCGTGGTTTGACTTTGGGCAAAGCGAGAAACGAGCTTAGCAGGCGCGATTGGGCGCGAAAGTAGCGCCTTAGCTTGTTTTGTCGGCGCTACCAATCAACGCTACGTCATCTGAAGGGGCTGCTAGCGCTCTGCTAGCTGGGTAGCGTCTGCTAACTCCCAGGTGTCGGCAGACGCAGCAGGTTGTTGGTTTTCAGACGAATGTCAGAAGACGACCAGCTGCTAATTAGCCGGTGGCACACATGTGTGGCACCGCTAACGGAGCGTTCCCGCCAACCTTAGCGCCGCTAACCATCAGAACACAACGCAGGAAGCGGGTCGCCCTGCAGGCGCGTCGAGCGGCGAGATGTTTGTGCGCTATTAGCGCCTAGCGTCAGGGGAAATGAGAAAGAGGAACAGGAAGAGGGAGTCTTCTTTAGCACTGGAGAGTCACGCGTGTGATCAAACACGCCGGCGCTAACAGACGCCAACATGTAATCATGGAATCCCCTCGCGGCTCCCTCTCATCCGTAGCCTTCTGTCGCTCCCAGCATCCTTTGTGTCGGAGGCGGGGACAGGAAACACGCGCCTGATGAGTGTTTGTGTGGCGCCGATCAGAACCGCCGTCAGGCGCTCCAGGGGCCTGATGGGAGCTTCGTCGACCTGCTGGGCTCTGATTGGATCGTCGTTCCACTTGTTCAAAGTTTCCTGCTGAATCGTCAAACTGCACTCACTCTGCCTCCAGCTGCGTCAGCCAATCAGAGGCCATAGAAGGGTCACCACAGGCTCCCTGATTGGGCGGGAGGTGTTTGCAGACCGGAATTTAGTCGTGCAGATGAATCCAGGTGCATCAACAGGACGTCGCGGCTGTAGAGAGGTGGACTTTGTTGTGTTGCATGATGGGAAACGTAGTTGATACTCTGCTGCTTTCTGCTTTCATTTTGGTTTGATCCACTGTCACAACATCTTGATCGTAGATCAAACCGCGTCCTGTACTTTTTGATTGGGTGTGACGGAGCCGCCGCCATCTGGACCGGTACTGAGCCCACTACCCGGCACCAAAATGTCAGCCCCCCCCCCCCCCCCCCCCCCACCAATGAAAAATGATTCCTCTCCAAGTGGAAACACTTCCTGGTGTGGAGGAGCTGCCAGAACTCCTCTCAGCACTTCATGTTCCTCGTTTGCTCGGCTGTTCCCATCACTTCTCCGACTCGGCTCCATTCATCACCGTGACGACCGCAGACGGGTTGAAGCAATCGCTTCCTCAGGACTCCACCATCAGACAGGGAGGTGAAAATGAAGCCTTAACTAAGAACCGTGCCAACGACTCGCCAAAGGCATCACCTCTGCTGATCGGGAATCCTGGCGAGGAACGTGGCGACGACGGCCGCCTGTTCAACCCGACCGGAACGTAGAACAAACGGTCCATCGCCCAGAAACAAGCCAACACGTCTCCTTAGATCAGACTCCTCCCGTCACACTAAACATTCTATTTTTAGGAGCGTCGCTTTAAAATCAAACTCCGAAAATTCGTTTTCTGGAGGGTGGAAGAAAAAAATCCGTCAGGACTGGAGGCTAATTCTAATTCTAATTCTAATTCTAATTCTAAGCGCAGGCTGTGAAATGAGCCTCAGCGAGACAAAAGTACGTCTTTACCGGAACGTTTTAATTCCTGAACGGCTGCAGAGGCGGAAGTTTTCCAAAAAGGTGTGAAGAAATAAAAAACAACAACAGAAAAATAAAACAATTTTTCACGCGACGTTCCAGAAATAGACAATTATAGAAACCTTCCAAACAGGAAGAGTTCCAACAGGATTAATGTGGAGAGCGCTGAGCATACTGATGGTGTGTGTACACACACACACACACACACACACACACACACGTTTTTATTTACTCCTTTGGAAAACGATGCAGAGGTTCGGACAAATTAGCGGGAATTCATCTCTGCTGGGAGGAAGAGGAGGAGGAAGAGGAGGAGGCCACGTTCCCATTCTTTTCTCCTCTTCCAATCGCAGACCTCAGACGTCTTTCCAGGAGGAACCGGTTCCGTGTTCCGTCATTTAGAGACTAGAACCCCCCCCACCGAGCCGCTGCTTTGACCTCTTGACCCTTCATCCTCCTCCTCTTCCTCCTCCTCCCTCGTTCGTTAAACCGGCTCCTCTCTCTCTGACAGTGACGAAGGGCGTTTATCCTCATCGTCTTTACGTACATCTCTGCCCGTCGACTTGGTTTACACTCGTTTACACACCGACTTCCCCCCCCCCACCTTTACTCCCTCCACCTGTTTTCTCCTTCTCGGCGCGTCGCAGTTAGCTTCCTGTTTGTTATCCCGCATCAAACCACTGCTCTGATTGGTTCCCTGCTCTCTCCATGCATTGTGGAGTGGGGGCGGGGGGCGGCGGGGGGCGACGGGGGAGGGGGGGGGGTCGGGTGGGGGGACCACAAAGGAGTGATGGTATCAAAAGGATGAGTGGGTTTCCAGCACACACGACTGCAGCTCCGAGAGGCGAGTGGGCGTTCTTTTGTTGCCTGCCTAGAGAGTTTGTTCCGTGTGTGTGTGTGTGTGTGTGTGTGTGTGTGTGTGTGTGTGCGTGTGTGTGTGTGTGTCAGTCCCTATAATTACGGTTGTGTGGGTAGACTTGTTTTGGGAGCGCTTTGTTGTTTCTGAATGCAAAAAAAAAATAAAAAAATCTCACCTCGAATCAAGAAGTCGGATTATGACTAAGAGCACGCAGGGAATTCTGGGAGCGACTGAACCGGCGTCCGTACGGCTTCATCACGGTAGACCCCCCCACCCCCCTCCAAAGTGGCTTTGGAGCGCTGATACCGACACCCTTGTTGTGTCAACACGGCAACGATCCCGGAGTCCATTTGAGTCGATTATCCGCTAATGGCGCCCCCCACCACCTCCATCCCCCCCCACCACCCCAGCCGCAGAAGCAGAAATGCCAACATGCAGATTTGGGAATATCGACGCAGAGGGCGTGACATTACCCAGAGTCCACCGACGGATATAGACCGACAGACGCCTGCCAGCTCGCCACCGGGGGGCGGGGCTAAAAAACAGCACGCAGTAAAGCTACTAGCGGCGCCACATTCAGGTAGCGCACCCGCCCTGACAGAAGCTTCTGGAAAGAAGTCAGGTTCAGTCTGGCGGTTCTGAGTCGTGCTCCGACACCGGGGTGGGGGGCGGTGGGTGAGGGAGGGGTGTTTGTTCTGTTCTCTCACGCCTCCTCGTTGCTCTCTGGAGGGTTGAAGGTTCACGCCGGGTAGAGTGAGTTCTCCCAAAATAGAGGAAGCGAAGGAAGGAGAGAAATAAAGAGGATGCAGACACACACACACACACACACACACACACACACACACACACACACACACACACGCTTTACACCGACAGATCTGCACAAACGCACGAGCGTCGATCTGCTCTCTGACCTCCTTCCTGTTATCTTCACTGTTGTTCCTCCTGTGAGGTTCTTCACCCCGCCCCCCTCCTCTTCCTCCTCCTTCATCCACATCCCTGCATCTCTTTCATATTCCACATTCAGCGCACACACACACACACACACACACACACACACACACACACACACAACTCGGGAGCAAGTGGAGGCTTGCTAAGTGTGGAGAGACGTCACATTAATTCACACACTTGATAAGCATGGTAGAGTATACACACACACACACACACACACACACACAGCGCTGGTAGAGGGGTTGTATTGATCCCGGGGGGGGGGGGGGTTCAGAGGTTACACAACCAACAGACAAAAGAGGCGAACGTAACGAGGAAGACGAGGAGATGAAGGCTAACACGATTCAACCAGGAAGTAGACGGTTCCCGGTCAGCGATGGGTTAATGTTAGACGTGCGGGTCGGGGATTGATCCGTCCTGACTCAGTGATGAACACAGGGAACACACCGCCGAGGCGCCGCCTGCTGCTGACGCCTGGGTCGCGACCCACCAGTTATTATCTGCATAGGAAGCCGTCAGGATGAGGAGGGGTGAGGAAGGGGTGAGGAGGATGTGGGGGGGGCGCGTTCTCCATCTCTGGGCCGGATCGATCATAGAGAGGACGGATCGGTTACATCCCGCTTTTTACGGTCGGATACCTCAGAGGAAGAGGAGGGGAGGAAGAGAAAAGAGAGAAAACGGATCCCGAGCTGGGGGGGGGAGACGGGCGGGTGGATGGATGGGTGAGACAGACGGGTGAACAAGGGAGGGGTGGAGGGGAAAACAAAAGGGAGGGCGTGGGTTCGCATTGATGAGCAGAGTGATGGGAGAGGAGGAGGAAGAGGAGGAGGAAGAGGAGAGGCAGGTGGGGGAGATAACGGTGTCGTACTTAGAGCCTCCAGGGACGACAGGAGGAAGACAAAAAGAAAAAGAGAGGGGGGGGGGGGCAAAAATAGGATTTACGGCGCCGATGGAGGAGAAACAGGAGGAGCTGAAACATGGAGGAAAGAGTCACTAACAATAGACCAGCGGTGGGTAGAACGGCGTGGGAGGGGGGTACGAGGAAGAGGATGGGCGGGGGAGGAAGAACAGGAGGAGGGAGAGAGGAGAAAGGGAACAGAAAGGAGGAGTGGAGGAGCAACGCGACCTCGGTTGGGGGTCAGCTCCTCTTCCCCCCCCCCCTCCTTCTCTTCCTCTTCCTCCTCCTCCTCTTCCTCCTCAGGAGTGATGGAGTCACGTCTCTTAAGATGGAAGAAGAAGCCCTGAATAAAGAACACTCCTCATGCTTCAGCCAATCCGAGGCCCCGTATGTAATAACATAATACAGCCATCATCTGGGACGGGGGGGGGGGCAGCTCCCCTTCCTTTTATGTGCTCTAACAGCAGGAAATGGATCCTCATTTCCTGTAGGTGTCTTCCTCTTCTGATGTGGATGTTAAAACAGCCCTTTAATGGCGAACGGCGCTCGCGCTCTTGAGGCGGAACCAAGCGAACGTGGTATCGGGACGTGGTGGTGGGGGGTGATACCGACATTGCACCGGTATCTCAGCTGCATGGCGAACCTTTTTACGTTTGGTGCAGAAAGAGCAACGCTCGCGTATGGAACAGGAAGTCGTGTTGCATCTGGCGGTTGAGTCGGATCCTCCAGCCGGCATCAGTAGCGGACGCAACCCGACGCCGGCTGGAGGCGCCGATCCGATGATCACTTCAAGTCCACGCCGTCTGCCTCTGACTCACCGTCTCGTACCGTCTCCTGCGCTTACTCATCATGACTGCTATCAACATGCCGTCACCCGTGAGGAGCCGCATTATGGTTGCTATGGCAACTGTTATGCATGCAAATCCCGGGCTGTGACCTGGCGTTCAGGGACGGGCGTGCGCTCACCTGCCTGACTCAAACGACACCGGAAGGCGTCGTACCGGACCCGGTTACTGGCGAGTCCAGGCCGGCGACTCGCTTTGACGTCACGACTGTTTAACCCATTCACGGGTGCTTGTCAGCTGTTACTAAAGGGACCTGATGGGATGCTGTTGCTAGGCATTAAGCTGGAACAGTGGTCCCTGACCATGCAGCCGTAAAGACGCATGTCCTTTGGGGCTACGACCCAATTCAGGGGACGGTACTTTGGGGGTGGGGTTTGTAGTGAATGATTCAAGTGAAGTTTAAGTAAAGAACATAGGACCGGTGGACCACCAACTCTTTACTAAGTAACTTCCTGGAAGCAACTTTTCTGAGCAAACAAGAATTAGGAGTCATTTACAGAGTGGCGCCAGCCCTGAGAAGGTCTTGCGGGTCACACAACATGAACCTTCACACAAGACCATTTTGAGTGTCTCTTGAACCGGTTCTAACCCTCTTCATGTCTTCCTCCCCAGGTCTGTGGACTGCCAGGTGTTCTACCATGCCTGTCCTCCCACCCCTCCATCCCTGCAGACAGAAACACCTGCCCTCCCACACATGCCTCCATCCCAAGCAACGGGCAGAAGGTTTCCCAGTTAACCCCCTCTTTCAGTCATTCGTTCCCTCTGTCTCGACCCTCCGGCCTCTCTTCATCTCGTCTTTACCCTCGTCATCCCATCTTGTTCACTGCGCGTGCCCCAGAGCTACCAAAAGAACTCTTCCCGACGCCGTTCACTTCCCGGCATTCCACTGGTTGACGCTGATCACATGCTGCCTGCTGCCGTCTCTGATTGGAGCGGGCGAGACGTGGGGCGTGGTCTCGGCCTGTCCCTTCCACTGCGTTTGTCGGAACCTTTCCGAGTCGCTCAGCACGCTCTGCGCCGACAAGGGCCTCCTGTTCGTTCCGCCTCACGTCGACCGGCGCACCGTCGAGCTACGGCTAGCTGACAACTTCATCATGGAAGTGGGCGGCAAAGACTTTGTCAACATGACCGGACTGGTTGATTTGACTCTGTCGAGAAACACCATCCACTTGATTCGCCCGATGGCCTTCGCTGACCTGGAGAGTCTCCGCTCTCTACACCTGGACGGTGAGTCGCAATGGAAATCCTAAACTCTTTCGACATCAAAGCCCAAAGTGATTTCACTTCTGTTTCCATCTCCAGGTAATCGCTTGACCATACTTGGACCTCGGGACCTCGCGGGATTGGTCAATCTGCAACACCTGATTGTCAACAACAACCAGCTGTTAAAAGTCTCGGTCCAGGCCTTTGACGACTTCCTGCTCACCCTGGAGGACCTGGACATGTCTTACAATAACCTCAGAAGGTAAGGCTTTGGCGTATTTGTGATCCCCATGCATTATGCAGCAGCCCATCCTCTATGGTCAGCTTTGTTTGGTAGGATCTCCCCATGCGATCTGGAGCTTCCTGTGGTCAGGTCCGTCTAAAGTACGTTTAAGACGTAGAGCTTAGTTTACAAAATGTCAATGCCCAGCGGAAACATGCAGGAGTCAGCAAACGCAATGAATGGAGCGCAGTTCAAACTGCTGAGGTGGAAGCAGGGCTAAAAGCTCCGGGCATTGCAAGTGAATCAATTTTGATGAGGTCCAAATTCTCTATGACTTCGATTTTTTGTAAAGATGTGATTCGCCGAGGCCGGAACTGATCCCACTGTGTATGAGTTCGCTTCTACTCGTTCTTCAAGGGTCGTCCTTCAGGAATCCAAGAATGACTGAAACACGTTCAGACTACATAAATCAGGATGATGAATCTGAGTAACGTCTTACGAAGTTGAAGATTTCGGGAATTTTAATTAAAACTTTCTAGCACCCTTTCCCTCCACCAAACCGTAAGACAATAAGTGCAAAGACTCCATCTATTTAGCATTAGCACCTGCCGTTTGCACCATGTTGCAATTTACTGAAGTGCCTTCACAGGATTTGATTTAAATCGAGTCAGCGTCACTGTTTTTTTTTTTAGACAAAGTAATGGGATTATCCAGACGGGGAGGCCCACCTGCAAAATTTAATTGAGAGGGGAAGTGAAATAAAGCTTTTAGCAGAGTTTTAAAGTCATGTGGAGATGATTTATCCTCCTAAACTGTAGCACAAACTCATCAACTCTCATCTCCAATCCTCTGCTGAGGCTACAGTAACATTATATAGATTATATACATGAATAAGGTAAGGTCATGTGGTTCAACTTCTGGGAAAATGATTTGGGTATGAAGAAAATGGAAGCCTTTAAAAGTATTAAAACTAATTCCGGGAAAGTTCTCGATTCTTCTCGTTTTGACGCCAATAATTAATCCTGTTAATTTTTCATCACGAAAGGTACAAATTCTCCCCCAAAAAACAAAATACATTTGTGCAGTCACGAGGTTGACTTCCTCGTTTATGAAGAAACCAGTCAAATGAATGTCTCCACAAAAGGAATAGAGAATGAGAACAGCGATGGGTCACAGATGGAACGAGTGAAACCCAGAAAAACAGACGACTGGAACAGAAGACGAGCATCTGTTATTGTTGTGTGTGATTGCTATCCCCATTAATTAGCTCTTGTTTATTCCTTCTTCTGTAACACGACATAGAAAAGTGTTCCGAGCCTCGACTGATCAAACAGTTTCAACTCATCCCTGATCAGGTCGACCAGATCTGTCTTCACAGCAATCGTTTCTTTCAAGCTACGTCCGCTAACATCGGTTAATTCAATAAATCACAGGCTAATCTCAAAGTGCTCTTCTTCCTTGCTGCAGGGTACCATGGGAGTCGATTCAAAACATGGCCAGTCTGCACACCCTTAACCTGGACCACAACCTGATAGACCACATCGCAGAAGGAGCCTTTGGAGAGCTCTACAAACTCGCCAGGCTGGACATGACCTCCAACCGGTTGCGCACCTTGCCCCCAGATCCCCTCTTTGCAAGGTATCCCTTCAGTTCCTTCTGTCATTCACCCGACTTCATCTAGTCTGGAGTATCAACCCTTTCTTTCTTGTTCTTCCGAGGTCACTAAACCATACATTTCCATTCCACTACTCTTGTAAATTATTCCGATAGCGACAGGAAGAAGCAGATTGTTCCATGTTACAAGTAAAAAATGAATAATTGAAGACTTTGATGTCACGGATGCCGACTTGTTGTTGGCCGGTCACATGTTGTGCTTTGGGAATAGAGAGGGCAGGAGTTAGGGAGGGCTGAAGAGACAAGCCGTTCATACTTTAAAGCTGCTAGCGCCAGCTTGCTCAGATGGAACAGTCAAGCTGTCAAGCAGCACAGCTGAGACGTACTTAACAACCTTCAGCTCGCATGGGGATGGAATTAGATTTTTGTTTGTTCTATTACACAACAGCTCCAATTAAAAACTTCATTCTCCACTGTTATCTGCAGGTCCCAGACAGGAGCAATAAGCCCCACCCCCTACAACGCCGTCATTAGCTTAAACTTCGGTGGCAACCCTCTGCACTGCAACTGTGAACTTCTGTGGTTGAGACGACTCATCCGTGGAGACGACATGGAGACGTGCGCCACGCCCGCTCACCTAGCAGGAAGGTACGACGCTAGGTGTTAGCTTAGCCTCGACGCTAGGCGTTTTTAACCAATTTAAATGACTTGCCAAAGTCCTCCAGAACACAGAGGGGTTCAAACATTTTGTCCTTTGTTTCAGGTATTTCTGGTCGATTCCGGAGGAGGAGTTCACCTGTGAGCCCCCCCTCATCACCCGACACACCAATAAACTGTGGGTGCTGGAGGGCCAGCGGGCCACGCTCAAATGCCGCGCCATCGGCGACCCGGAACCGGTGATCCACTGGGTTTCTCCGGACGACCGTATCGTGGCCAACTCCTCCCGGACCAGCTCCTTCAGCAACGGCACCTTGGATATCTTGGTGACGGTTGCCCGCGACGATGGGGCGTACACTTGCATCGCCATAAACGCAGCTGGCGAAGCGACGGCGACTGTAGATCTGAAAATAATCCCCTTACCTCACAGGGGAGGGCCAGGCGGAAACGCAGGGAGTAACAACGTGAATGGCAAGAACAATCGGAACGTGACTAATGGGATTTTACGTAGCGATCCGGGCTCTTCGGATATCAGCACCGGGAAAAACGGAGGGATTAACAACGGCGGCGGACGCGGTGGAGATGTGGAGGACGAGGAAGCTGACAAGGCATCTGAAGTGGAGCTGGCTGGCGCCGGCGGAGGAAGCGTGGAGGAAACCGAGGAGGACGAGGAGGAAGGGCGGATGGTGGGGGTTCAGGGGGTGACCGCGTCGTCAGCTCAGGTGCGCTGGGATCTGGGACGCCTGTCGCCGGCGTACGTCGTCTGGATGTACCAGATCCAGTACAACTGCACCGTGGACGAGACCCTCATCTACAGGTGAGTCTGCGCTCCGCTTCCCAAATGAAACGCTAGTGTAATATTAGCTCACGAGAACCCCCCCCCGTCCCTCCCCCTCACCACCATCACAGGCAGCAACCATTTTTAACTGTCAGCATCTTCCTCTCAAGAAGAGGATGAATATCCTGTTCTCGTAGAAACACCATGAAATATTTATCTCTGACATGACAACTGGGATGGGAAGGGTTCGTCCACGTGGAGACGGGTGGGATGGGGGGTTGACTCCAGGGAGGCAAATGAAGGGATTGCACAGAGAACGGTGTGAATAATTAATCCCTATTCTTGTTTGACAGTTCAACCCAACAGGTGGATGGAGATACAAAGAGAGGAGGGTTGAGGTTAGGGGGAGGGATCTATTAACGGAGGATCTGTTGAAGCGTGGCGTCCTAATGGGACGCGTTCTTTCTAATCGGAAGCGGCGTTTCAACCTTTCATTGCGGTTTGCTTTTGAAATCTGATCCGCTCCTCGCCGACTCGCCCAGGGGAAGGAAGTAATCAAACATTGATGGAGGTTTGATCTGAACTTTAAGGCCGTTCTTGTTACCACAAATTAATCAAGAATCCGTGGCCCCGCCCCTTACCTATCAGCTCAGGAGCTGCTCGGAGAAAAGGTGCGGTGACCCTCAGCGGAGTCGTCGATCGTCCGTGTCTGAGGGTGTTGCCACAGCGTGACGGGGAAAACGTGACAGGAAGAGGGAGGGCGCTAAGCTATAACGGCTAAAGGAAGCTAAACGTACGACAGGAAGAGGATGGACAGATGGAGAGATGATTGGAAATAAAAAAAAGAATAATCTGAGACTGAAGCGAAAGCGGTCCAGGGAATTCAGGGAAAAGGAGGAGGGAGTGACAGATGAGGGGGAGGGAGATGGGTGAGGTAGGACAGAATGGGTCATCAAGCAACAAGCATGACGGCGATGGGGGTTATGGGGGAGTTAAATCCATCATAGGAATCAGAGGAAACATGTGCAGCTTATTGAATACGATTATTACACAAGGGTGTAAAGAGAGGCTAGATGGAGCGACGGAACGAAAGAGAGCAAAGCTGGACCGGAGCAAAAAGACATCAAAGCCCGAGTGATGTCACCAGGAAGAGAAGGAACCAGAAGAAGGTTCGAGGTGCTCCCGTCGTGTACGACAATCGCTCAGGGAACGGATAATGGGACGGGTTGGGAAGTGGCGCTCCAGATCGCTCGCTGACAGGACTGTTAATTTCTCGGCGGATGAACGTCGGATGAGAGACGAGACGCCGCTTTACGTCCCGTCGTTTGCAGAAACAAATAAATTAGGAGACGCGAGCAGAAACCCCCCTCCTGGGAAGCCAACTGAAAGCCCGACGCCGCTCATATTTATAGAGCTTTTAATAATATTACTTGTAAAACCATCGGCTGGGGGGGAGCTACTGGAAACAGGAGGTGCGTGGGGGGGGTTTGCAGGTAGACTCAGCGGAGGGGCTTGAGATGACGCCGATAGACTCAAGGAGGCTCAAACGGCTCCGGAACAAGCAGAGATAAGCGAGATAGACTGCTGGAATTCACACAGGGGGCTGAGGGGGGGGCGCAATCTGTTTTTGACTCAACTCCAAGCATAGAAGACCGCCGGCAAAACCAAGGGAGGGGATTTCAAAAGGGGGGGAGGTGATCTGGAATGTGGAAGTGACACAGAGAGACTCTGAATTGGAAAACGGAGGCTGGAAGTGGAGACTGGGAGGCTGGGAGACTGGGGTGTGGTGTGTGTGTGGGGGGGGCTCCGTCTCCAAGGACAGATAACGACTGAATAGAAAGGAGATTTGAATGCAACCGTGATACGGGAGAAAAGAGGCGCCCTGTCTGTTCAGGTAGAGATTGGACTCTTAGACTGGTTGGATTGAGAGAAAGCAGGCTGGTACCCCTGGCGTATGGATAGTACAAATCTCTTTATGAATGTAAAGCTAAGCATGCCAAGTTCCGACGTTTTCTGTCACGGCACCAGGTGGGCTTCCTCCGCGTTGGGTCCTCGCAGCGCTTTGATTGGACGTCCTTGATGCCAGGAGAGGCTTCCTGAAGGTCGCCGGTGGATTGTGAGAGAGAAGGAGATTGACGGGGCTTTTTTGCCCACGCTTCTTTCATGGCTGCAGCGGGCTTGAAGGACGATGAGCAGGAGACGGAATAATAATGAGGCCGAGTTTGTAAAGTCACCACTCGCTTTAACCGTCGGACGGGAGAACCTCTCCGTTTAGTAAGCCATCCAGTTCTCTAAAACACCCCTACAACTGGGCAGGATAGGTATCTTACAGGAAATGGGTTTTGTTGTGGTTCCCAGCCTTCTAATGAATCACCGGTGCTTCGGAGATGCTTCTGCCAGACTTCTAACGAGGTCTTGGGAGAGCGGGGGCTAGGGCGGAGGGGCTTTGACAATTAGAGCAATCTGGGTTCAGTCACAACAGGACCTTCCCGTCGGCCACTTAAAGTGCCAAGTCTGACACGGAAAATAGGCAGAGTTCAAGAAATAAGAGCAGTCATGAAAGCTGAGCCTCGGAAACAGGCTGCAATTAAAAAGGACGGGATAGGAGTGTGACAGGGGGGGTGGAGGGGCTGTTGAGACCCGGACAGATGAGGACGTAATGGATTACGACATGAAAGACACAAAACCTGGAGATTAGAACTGTGGAAATACCGCTCATTAGAAGGCCTGCTAGCGTAGCAGAACAGCGCCGCGCCGACACGGACCCCTCCAGTCACGTCGAGTAGAATAGACAGAAAAATAAAACGCAAGTTCACTTCGTTTTACTCTACTTTAAATATCGGAATCATAAAATCCCTAGTAAACCGTTGAAAGCACATAATGTTACTGTACAATAAATCTGAGTAAAACATATTATTAGCTCGTAGCAGCCCCCACAATGAGGAAGAAGCAGCTCAAGACGAGACAGAGACGATTTTTCTGTTCTACATTAAGAAATAAGCTTAAAATAGATTCATATTAACCAAATATTATTAAAAAACATTAATTATTCAAGTTCATTAATGCTTATCTGCAGTTCAACCTAGAGGCTAGTTAATTCAACTGGAACTAGTTCAAGACGTGAACCCAGGTTTACCTTAACTTAAATATAAGCGATGTGGAAAACTGAGTTTGGACCGTCGGTAGAGGTCATGTGACACGAGGCGCTCCGCGTTGCGTAACGCGATGCTGAGCTAACGGATAGCGGCGTCCTCGTTTAGCTCAACCTGCTGAGCAATGGAAGAAACCACAAAAGGAATGGGAGCACATCTGCTGACACGGCGATGAAGACGAGGCTGAGAGAGGAGGAAGAAAGATTAGGGAGAGCAAACGGGAGACCAGAGGAACGCAGGGGGAGACGAGGGGGGAGGGTGGGGGGCATATGGGGCTTAGAGGAGATGAAATCTTAATCTATCGTGTCGATACAAGCATCAACACACTCGCAAGGAAGTGTCAGCAGTTCATACGAACAGGTCACAGTGTGTGTGTGGGTAGTAGTGAAGTAATAAGATGGCATGACGGAAAAAATGGGGGGAAAAGAAAGGAGTGTGGAGGAGAGGGAGGACGAGTGACTCAGGGAGGCTGGAGAGAATCAGGCCAAACAAGAGCGAGGGACCGCGGGTGAGAAGGAGGGATTAAGGAAAGCAAAAAGACAGACGGAGGGATGACAAAATCCAAAGGGGAAGGGCGGAAAGAAGAGACCGACAGAAAGATAGATGAAAGAAAACAGGAAGAAACTGGACAAAAATGGAGGACGACAGCCAGGGGGGTGTTAAACGGTCAGGCGAATGGAGAGAATGAAGAAGAAGAAGAAGGAGATGCTACATTTTGATGGTTATAAAGACGTACTTCAGTGACGGCCAACAGGAGGTCAGGCAGGAGGTCAGGGAGCGCTCGGTTGGAGAGCTGCTCTGATTGGCTGGAGAGGAGCACAGCGAACGGGAAAAACTACAAATGTGCGTTAGCTGTCAAAAAGAGGTTGTCAGAGGAAGAAGAGGAAGAGTCGGAAAAAAGAAGTGGAGCGATAAGGTGGAAGGCCCCGGTAAAGATCAGTGGAGCGGAAAAATTGAGAGAATAAAGAGGTATGGAAATGCTGGATTAGAGAGGAGGAGTGCAGTCGTGGACACACACACACACACACACACACACACACACACACACACACACACAGTTATTACTTCCATAATACTCCGTTGCTCGTTTCTTATCCGGCCGTGAATCCAATAAAACATGGAATATTGGTGATATTCATCAAACGGAGACACGGAGTGTCGCGGGAACGAGGCCAACACGGATGCCACATTCCGGCGAGTTAACGTGGCGTTGGATCAAAGGGAGGATCCCGCACCCCTCCCTGACCCCCCACCGCCCCGGGAACGCTGATTCCTGCAGCAATGGCGGAATCTCCACGGCTCACATCGATTAAACGAACACTTTTCATAAAGCCGTAATCCCACCGAGGCGTTTTTTATTCCCGGACATGAGTCCTGCACAGTCCCCGTCTTCACGGGAGGACATTACCCACAATGCACCAACAATTTCATTTTCACAGCGGATAAATTGCAGCTGCAGAGCTTTTCTTGTTGAAATACACCCCCCCAGCGTTTGATCACAAGCGATGGCATTGATGGGAAGTCGCTTGAGGTTGGAACGGTTTGCAACAGATGGTAGCATAGCAACAAGCGTCAAAACGAGACAAAACGGGGATGGGGGGCACGGGTTTGAGTCTCACTCGTGTGTCGCGTTTCTGGTTCCTGTCGCTCTACGGACGTCCAATCAAAACGAACGAAACAAAAATGGAACGCCCAACTGCCCACGCAACGGGGTTGGATGGCGGAGGTCCAACTCACGCAGCGACACACACTCGAGCGGCGCTCATCTCCCACACACTTCACCGTGGCGTGTCACACACACCAGCCTGCTGACACACACACACACACACACACACACACACACACACACACACACATTGTTCTACCCCCAGAAACAGCAATACAACTTATGTAACGCCCGTCTCTGCGTTCGTTCTCGCCGTCGGGTTTCACCTCCGCCCCATCGGTTCCTTCCAACTGCCGGTGGAACGGACGCGTCGCCGCCGCCGTCCCACGCGGGCTCCGATCCGTTACACGCCTGTCAAAACACGCCCAAAACAAACCCGCGATTGCGATGACAACACATCTACGCTTATTTCCAGCAAATTTCCTCCACAGTTACGAATCTTCTGTGGCATAATTTTTAAGAGGCTGCGTAATTTTGGACGGGCGGGAACACGAAGTTCCTGTCGTGATGTTTGCTTCTTGCGGGGACGAAGCGGCGCACACACACATCCACACATCCGTGTTCTGCTAGCTAGCAGACAGAGTTCTTTTCATGTCCCCTGGGTGCGCTCCTCATCAATAGCCTCATTCTCCCCCCACTGCGGTACCCACTCCTGTTTCCAGGCATCCTTTCCCCCCCCTCTTTCCTGTGCTCATTTTCCAGCATTCAGACGTTTCTCGGTTCCACGATAGAATATTCAAGCTGCTTTTCAAGTCGGTGTTGATATTCTGCGTCGTGCGACACACATTCGGCGAACACCGTGCTTTGATTGATGTTCGGTTTTGCTTCCGTTTCAGAATCTTGCCGTCCACCAGTGACCGCTTCCTGTTGAAGAACCTGGTCTCCGGCGTGGACTACAACCTGTGTGTGCTGGCCATCTTTGACGACACCATCACGTCGTTAGCCGCCACCAAAGTCCTAGGCTGTGCCACGTTCTCCACCAAGGATGTTTACCCAGCATGCCGCTCCCTCCAAGCCCATTTCCTGGGCGGTACTCTCACCATACTGGTCGGCGGCGTTGTCGTCGTCACCCTGTTGGTTTTCACTGTGGCACTCATGGTCCGCCATCGAGTTTGCAATCACGAGGACCACATGTTGTGTCACAGCAGCAACGCCGAGGCAGGGGGAGGAGCTTGTTGTCAGGTGGGAGGGGTAAGGAATGGGGATAAAGGCGGAAACAACGGGTGCTACCAATCCAACGGTTCTGGGGACGTGATGATGGTGGTCTTGCCCAACGGCCTGCCTTCCAAGAGAGGAGGGGAAAAGGACAAGGCCAACGAGAAGGAGAAAGACAAGGAACTGATTGATTCTGCCTCTTCTCTGCCTCCAAAACTGCCCCCAAAGCCCAGGCCCAAGCCCAAAGTCAACCTGGAGCAGTTCCTTTCAGCTGGGGGAATAGTTTCCACGACCTCAGGGGCCGGAAACGAGATGGCGCTGGTGGTGAGGCAAAGGAGGCTGGACAAGGCACTGCCGTACAGTCTTGAATGTGACAGGACTCCCCTGTACTACTCCCCGTCCCCTCCGTCCACCTTGCCCCGCCAGGCACACTCCAGGAGCCGCCCAAAACCCCACCTGGAGCGAGAACTGACCAATCGTGCCAGTTTCTCTCTGGCGGCACCTCTGCGAGACTCTGAACTCTTGGATTGGAGAATCAGCCCCCGGGGCAGAGACAGATGGAACTCCTCCCAGGCCTATCAGAGTCCTGTATCCCCTTTGGGTTCTACTCGCGGGATAGTTAGCAAACGGCGGCACTCGCTGGACATGGGCTCCTCTGTTGCCCTGGCAACGGATGCCGCCGCGACTGTCGCCAAGCGCTACGGCGCCGTCAATTACGCAAAGCGGCTGAGCGTGATCTGGACGAGGCGGAGTCAGTCGCTTCACGGTATGCTGGTGCAGTGCGCATCCACCACCAGCACCACGTCCTCGACCACCAGCGACGACGCGGAACACTCCGGCGGATTTGGTGGACGCGGGGAGTTCCAACGAGGATACATCCACGCTTACAACACCACCAACTCCAACTCCAACAACGGGAGTTCTACGGAGAAATCAGGCGGCGTGAAAGAAAAGGGGAAGGAAAAGGGGAAGGATGAGAGGAGCCCCGAGGAATTGGAGGAAAGTGTCGTGTAGAGTGTAGCGAGACTGAATTTAAAAAAAAAAAAGAGATACAAGGAGAGAGGATTCTGAGGACTCAGGAGGAAATGACCTTGATTGAGGAGGGCAAAAGGGCGGGGTTTAAAGAAAGGTAAAATAAGTGAATGCAGACGAGTTCAGAAGAAGGGTAAGGACTAAAATCAACTTGAGTTCCACAAATGGAGCTCATTGATTGGCCTAAGAAGTCGAGAAAAAGTAGACGAGGGGAAAGAGTAGAGAGATGTGAGGCGATGTTTAAGTGGCTCTTTATAGATGTCCTGAAAAGTGACAGCTGTAAAAAGAAACGGGGGAAGACGGAAAAAGAGGGCTGGAACATAACGGGCTACCGTTTTGAAGTGATCTTTAAATACTCGACGCGGGGCTCGGGCTGTTTCAATCAAACCTAAAGCGATACCAGATCAAAACGAACAAAGCCACACAAAAGAAATGTCTGCAAAACAAGACGGAGTGACGTTTGTAGGAAGGGGCGGATATATATATATAGTCCCAGAGGAGGAGGAGTAATCCGACGGGAGAAAATATCGATAGAAGACACAAAGGCGATGGAGCAGACGGAGGCGTGGGCTCAGCGTGAAGCCGAGCAAAGCCTCGACACCGACACAACCCAACGCTCGGGGGACGCGAATCACAAGGATTTAACAGGATCAAAAAAACAACACAACCGGCAGGACTTCTGACGGACTACGGAACAACGACCAGGACGACAAGGTCCTGCCTTGCATCCTTGCCTTATGATTGACAGTGTTGGAAGTCTTTTCCTTAATGAGTGTGACTTTCAGGTGTCCTATGGTAACTTTTTCTTGCCGGCGGATTATGGGAGTGTAAACACAGTCGGGGCGCTTCGGACACGCCTGATCAATAGGAGCTGGGAACGCCGAGACGTTATTAAAAAGACAGATGCTGGAATTACACCGGAGTCGATAGGGATTACAAACCAGAGACGCACGGATGATGGAACATGCAGATGTGTGCGTTTCTAAAAGGTCGTAATGGACCGACTACGGATGATCCTGATGGGAGCGCACGCATCGGGAGCCGGGAGGCGTGAACGTTCGAAGGACAAACTTTAGCTCGAGGTCTTTGAAAGAATCGTTTTCACAAGCAGAATGAATCATGGGAAAGCAGCCGTCGATAAGAAGGAATTAAAATTTCAAATTATTTGGTGACTTGAGACTCTTTTGTGCCGCATGGATTCACTTTAAACCCAAACAGGAAATGTTTTCAGAGAGGACGGAGCGCCGCCATGGAGGGCGGGGCCAATAAGCTGCTCACGGAGAGACTTTTCCTCCGGCGCTAGCCACAAAAAACTATCAGAAAAAAAAAAGGAAAACTTGAAAGTCCATATATATAGTAAATATATATAAATGATGTTACTTGTCGCACCATGTGTTTGTTTTTCAAAGTATTTTGGGGAATGATGTTAGGATCAAAAAGAAAATATAAATGTAATTTTTGTTCTAGGGGGAAAAAAATCCTGATTAGAAGGAGAAAAACGATTCTGACTCAGCAGAGAAACAGATCAAAAGATACTTAAAAAAAACCAACAAAAAAAAAACAAGCACACAAACGGCAATCGCACACACACCCTGAGAGACAGGCACGCCGACGGACGCCTATGAAGCAGAGAATGACAAACAACACGTTTACTGATTGTTTTCTTTTGTTTTCAGTTTGTTTTACCAAAGTAAATATTGTTCTCTGGACTTGATCTAAATAAAGACGACATGTATGGAAGAGACGCTGACTCATTAAAGCCAGGGATTAAGGTGTGTGTGTGTGTGTGTGTGTGTGTGTGTGTGTGTGTGTGTGTGTGTGTGTGTGTGTGTGTGTGCATGTGTGTAATTTCAACCTGTAATTGGACATGGATGAAAAACGTCGATGAAAGTGTGAAATGTTTGCAGCCTGACGGGAAAACGAGTTTAGCGTTCAGTCGCTGGAGGCGATTAAAGGTGGAGACGAGAATCTTTTAGCTAATTAAAAACAGGAAGTGAGGCAGGTGGAGATAGAACGGAAAGAGGAAAGAGGGTGGATCGATAGTTCTGGAACGGATTGGAAAGACGAAGAGACACCTGGAAGCAGAGCCGGAGCGACAAAACAGACCAACTAGACGCTGTCAGATTAACGGATCGTCTGATTTGTTGTGATGGAAAACGACATGAAGACACTCGCCGTTTACTCTGACGGCAAAGAAAGGGCAGGATTTGGTTGGGGGGGGGGTTCCTGTTCCTGACTGAGAGCTTTGATGTCGCCGAAAAAGATGGAGACGGAGACAAGGACGCCGACGCCACGACAGATGAGTGGAAGAAGACAAGCAGGAGGAAGACATCTTTATCAGAGGATTATTGATTCGTCTGCTTTATTTCCACAGAGGTCAAAGGTCAATGTTACTGTCCTCCAGCCAATAGGAACTTTTTTCAGACATTTCATTTCAAAAATTGCCATCCAAGGACACAGATGCCCCCGCCACGGAAAAACCCCCATTTGTGCTGATGAGGCTGGGCCGTTATTGGCTCATCAGGACAAAACCAATTATGGGATGCACACCTCCAGGACATCGACAACGCAGCCGTGGAATTTTACCTGATTCTGTTCAAACGACATCGCAATTATACAGACACCCAAACGGACAGGGGTTATCTGAACGCCACCGTTGAATTCTAATTAAAAACAACTTTTTCTTTTCTCATTTCAGCACAAATAAAATGTTTGAAATGGCAAAAATCTAGACGTTTGAATTCTGAACTTAAATTTAGTTTTGAAAATATTGAAGTAACAGGAACAACAGGAACCCGTCCCAGAGTCCCTCGCCACTCTGTTTTTGGCGGCTGATAAAAGGTGTGTGTGTGTGTGTGTGTGTGTGTCTGTGTGTGTGTCGGCCCAGGACAGAACTTCACCCGTCCCTCAGCTCTCTTTGCTCAGGGCTAAACCCTGGCCCAATTTGACTAATTAAAAAGTGCTGTGTACACACACGAAAACACACATCCATCCGACACACGCAAACACACACATCCATTTAACAAACACACATCCAAGAAACAGCAGGATAAGCTCTTGTGTGTGTGTGTCACATACATTTGTAGTTCTGATCAGCAGTGCTAACTCAGCACGTAGCATAGTTAGCATTTCTGGCACTAGGAAAGATGCTACGATAGAAACCAAAAAGATTCTGTATAGTGATGAAATGTTAGCCCCGCCTCCCAGTCAGAGTGACCTGTGATAGGCTCCACCCCCATAAATCTGACATGAAAAGACAGCCTTCAGAAAACCCGGTCCAGTCCATCAGAACTTTAATCACAATGTCTTTAGCGACGCTCCTCTCCTGGAAGCTAATGAGCGGCCTCCCCCCCTCTGGGGTGAAATCCGACACGCCATCGTTTTGACAGGATACTTGACGTTAAATAAAGACCCAGAATGCTTTGCATGAAACCCTGGACCTCCCAGAGGCGGATTAGCGTTGAGTGGAGCCGATGATGGATGCAGAACCCTCAAACCGACGATGAATCAGAACTCCGGCCCGGCAGACGGAACGTCAGCGTTCCAGCTGAAGGGATTACGGGATGGGAGCGTTTCATCTGCGCCACCTAAAAGATGTTTCTGCTGCACGGCAACCATTCATCTCAGGCCGCGGCTCCTCCAGCGCTCCGAGGAGGAGATGACAGGAAGGAGGGCAGGAGAGGAGGAAGAGGTGGAGGAGAGACGAAAGAGCGATGGAGACATCAGAATCCTGAAGGGTCTTCCTCTTCAATCACCCTTTAACTTCATCTTGACTCATGTTCTCTCCTCCTGAGCCTCAGCTCCTCCCCCAGCCCCCACCCCTCATTAATAATGATTAATGGGCGGGACCAAATTAAATCTACTTCCTCTTTAAACTAGAGGAAGTAGTTCCATGCGTCCCGAGTTTAATCCAAACTAAACCCTCATCTTTAAAATAAACACCTTTCACGGGCTCCTCGTCTTTCACCTCGCGTCGCCATGGAGACGCCTCCTCCCTCCAGCTCCTTCCTCTCATTTAACTTCCGTCTTTGCTGCAGAAACATCTCATCATCTTTCCACCTCTCACCCCTCCGCCTCTCGCTTTGTTCCACTCTCTCCATCCGTCGCACAAAAAACTATTTTAATCCGACCGTCTCTCCTATTTTGTCTCTTCTTCCTCCCCTCTCTGAACCCCCCCCCCCCTAGAACCAGGACTGAACGGGGAGCTTCTTGCCATCCTTCCATCATTTCTCACTCCTAATGCTCTCTTTTTGCCTCCGTGTGGCGAAGCATCCGCCCACTCATCCGACTCATCCTCCCTGTGGGCTCCTTCCGACTCCTCGTCAGCATGAGGCAGAGGGGCTTCTTAAACTCGTTTCATCTTGTGATGTTCTGGAGCTTCTATTCTGAGCTGGAGTCGGTTCGTGATCTCGGCGAGGCTCCGGCGGCGTGTGAACGACAGGAAGAAAGACGGCGGCAGCGGGACGTCGGTTTCTAGAGAGCGAGCAACGGGGGAGGTGGGCAAACGAGGAGGAACGGTTAGCATGTTTCACGTTTAGGAGCCTTGGCTTTTACCTCTTTCAACGGGATCAAACGTTCCACAGTTTAGCAAGTTATTCCCCCAAACATGCATGCTAAGATGCTAACGCTAAGCACCGCTAACAGTCTTACAAATGTGCTGATGAGCAAACAAGTTCTGATCATTGTTAACAACCTGGGCAAAAAAGACGCCTGAAACTCCAAAATTACAGAAATGATTGGGAACAATTGCGAACCTTATCAGAAGTGGCCAACCTTCCGAAACTCCCAAGACCACAGTAAGTGTTCATTCATGACATTCATGAAGTCACAAGACCGACCACAACAACCGAGTCACAATCCCGAGCATGACAGCAAGTCTAAAGGGGCGGATCCTAGATCTAAAGGGGCGCATCCTGGATCTAAAGGGGCGGATCCTCGACTGGAACCCATCTGAGAAGCTTTGGATCGCCAGAACACTGGTAGGCCCTTCTTAATGAAGCAAAAGAACCAGCGCTTCAGTTCAGTTGTTTCCTGATAAATTTTGTCCGACTCAAAAATAGAAGCACTCAGCAGGGGGCTTTCTACGGTTTCGTGGACTGTACATCTCAGGACCGCGATGTGGACCCACTTGGTCCCTGCGGTTTCTGCGGCACGCAGTACCGACATCATAAGGAATGGTTTTGGGGTTGGGTTCAGCTGAATGGGAACAGCTTTATGGCCACTGGGAACCTCAGCCGGACTATAATTGGGACTAACTGCTGAGAGAAGGCCTTTTGTTTTCCCGTTGACAGCAGCAGCCAGTACGCCGCGCCTAAAGGCCAAATACTTTGGGACATTATTACTATGAAATATTCAGAGTACGTTGCTGCTAGAGGATATTATAGACCTGTACTCTGCACTACTAAATGCACTCCTTCCTTCTTTGACTTGGAGAGTTTAACTTGAAAGAGTCGGGGGGGAGACGGGATGCGCTGGACGCCAACCAGGAAAAAGTTAGCTTTTTATTTGGAAGCTTCATCAATCCCACAACAGGGAGTTTGTTCTTTGGCTGCCGCGTTCACGTCGTCCATCTGGGGTTTCGCTATCTTGTTCAAGGAGACCTCGAAACGTAGACTCAGGGGGTCAGGGATAAAACCGCCCAGTGTTTGGACGACAACCCAGGAAACACTCGCCCCAAATTAACGAGTAGAACTCGCTTAAAGAAATAAGAGGAGAACGTTTGCTTTGACCAAACATAAATCTTCCTCAGAACAGTCCGGGACAGTTCAGGAAATATCCGAAAACAAATTAGAAAGATAGAAATTCCACCACAAAAGAACTTTGAGAACGTCTGGGAGAAACCTGTCAGACAAAACAAAGACTTTTCTGTTGTTATTCTTTCCTTGAAAGGAAAAAAACAAAATTTCCCATCTTATCAGGCCAGTAGCGTGGTTGTCATAATCGTTTCTTTAGGTGGAGGCAGTAAATACAGTAACCGCTGCCAACGCGGGCTTCTTATCCTCATCTGTTGCATCTCAGGCTGCAGCTTAACTCGTGCTTGTTCCACATCAAAGTCGTCAAACAACCGCCGCTGACGCTTCAAGGGAAGCGGAGAAGATACGCCGTCCCGCCGCTCGTCAGCGCCGGCTCAAAGACGCTGAAGAAACGTGTGATATCTCCTTGAGAACAGTGTTGAAGTAACGGTAGAGATGTTTGGACGATAGTGTTCTGCTAATCACGCTAACACATTCGACCTTCACACCATCAAAAGTGAAGTCTCCCGATGCTTCGGCGACCCGGCGCCGTCCATTCCCGTCTGGAATCTGAAGAGGTCGTTGATCATCGTTGACGTGTTACTCCAACTGTAATCAAAAACAACTTGAAGATGGCGTCTCGACGTCGCCGCTAACAACGCCAGCTGCCAACAACAATCATCCGTCAGCGACGACTCGCAGCAAAATGTTTGGACGTGATTAATTCATCATGAAGCCATTTAGCGGCGATCCTGTTCCCAACCGGATGGCGGCGGCGAGATTAAAGGCTCGGCAGATTTTAGGTCAGGCACCTACGAGAACACAACCTGATTAGTCTGCCCGAGATCGGCGACGTTCACCTAAAGGTGAGATCCAATCAGGAGACTATTGTGCGTCATCGATCGTGGCGGCACAGATGCCGCGGCTCGCGCTAATCGACACAACGGAAGATCTTCACACTTCAGGGGTGAGGAATTCACTCGAGAGGAGTTTTATATCGGGTAACAGAGCAAAACACTGACGGCAACAACTCCCACCTCCCCCCCAAGACGAATAAACTCATCTATCGATTGTTCTGGTGATGGACAGGTGAAATATTCTGATCTCTTTCATCCTCATACCAGGAGGTTAAAGGTCAGAACCCAACAGACACGCCACCATGAATCTCAAGCAGATCTTTAGGGTCCAAAACATTTTGCCTGGTCCAGAACCGCTGACCACACCCTTTCCCCTATGCCTCTACGAACGCTCACATGAGGGGCGTGGTGAGGGCGGAGCCTGATTTTTATACCAACCAAATCAACATGTTATTGATAAGGCAATGAAACAGGAAACAGGAACAACAGGAAGGCGTTTCCTGCTTCTCCAGAGACAAAGACAACAAAAGCGGAGTAAGGAAGAGGATGAAGTTGTTGTTGATAACGCTCCCCCCTCCTCTTCCTCGCCAACGCCCCCCCTTCTTCACCTCCCATGGAGGTGAGAGCATTTGTTCCGTCGATGGCAGCGAGCATTAAATCCTTCTATCACACAGGAACACACATGAGGGACAACGGAAACACGCTCGCGCCTCTACAAGACTCCTCCTCCTCTCCGGCATCCTTCGGCGTCCTGAGGCTTCCGTTAAACGGCGGGATTACCGGGAGAAAAGTTGGCTGACAATCCCATCACAGGCATACCGATAAGAAGGCATCAACATGAAACACTCTTTGTTTCCCATCACCGCCGCTCTTATCTTATTTTTGAAGGGCTTGCCATCAAACGACTCGCCGCCACAAACACTCCTGCTTTTAAAACACGTGCGGGTTTGCTGATAACGCTAGGCTCCGCCCACTTCCCTTCTAATTGACAATTAATGGATTCAGACACGAGCTGGTCCGAACACCTGGAACGGGGCAAACCATAATTAAAGTCATTAGAATCAGAAAAGAGGCTCGGTTCCCAGCAGGAACAATCCTCCAAAGTCATTTTTCCTCGTTTTCGCCACCCCGCCCACTTTGAAATCAGCCAACAGCGTCCTTGATTGCGCTCCTGCCTTTGTTTCCCTTCCCCTTCTAATTATTTCCTTTAATTCCCCCACTTTGTACCGTTTTACTTCCATTACAAACCGATGGATTTGTTGTTTCCTTTCAAGCCGCTCCAACTGGAAGGATAGTTTTTAGAATTCAGGCAGGGGGAGGAAGGTTGAGTTAGGAAGACGAGCAGAGGAGGTTACTGAGACTCAGCTTCCAGGAACAGAGAAAATAGCTCCATCCTGGAGGAAAACCAAGTCTTCAGCAAACGTGTTCTTTGATTCAGGAACGCTGAGTGGGAATAAGGTTCAGGTCTGGGTCGGATTCATCCAGGAACCGTCTGAGACTGACCGGAGACGTTCCTCCCTGATGGGTGTCCATTGGCCAGGATCTTCTGGACTCCCTACACCTGTGTCTGCCCTTTTTGAACATGTTTTTCTTCTGTCAGATGTTTTATTTTCTCTTCTGGCAGTCTCAAACTTCATTTTCGTCCAACATCGCCCGACCTGAGTCGACACTAGCCGGGTTTTTGATAAGTCTTTGCTTTTATCTTCCTCCCTTCTCTTCTAATCGATCTATCAGTCGTCTAGATTTGAGGACGGCTTTCTGAAGGACGTCAACCAAGTTTTGTAAATGTCTTACCTGGGAGGCTGCTAGCAGCAATGTTAGCCCTCCAGCTAACAAGGACAGCAGAGATGACTTCTGGTACAGCTGCAAGTCAGCGTAACCCGATTTCACCTCTCGTCCAGTGTCGTGTGTGTGTGTGTGTGTGTGTGTGTGTGTCTCATTAGCGACCAGGCTAAATCGTACTGTGGCGCAGCTTTTGGCGATTGTTCTTGGTGACAGGTGCCAAAGGAGTAAGTAAATGCACGATGTGTTCGCTGAGGTGCGACATTCCGCCGCCGTCAAAGTCACGTTGAACCTTACAAACGAAACGCGTTGTGGCACAAACCGGTGGCGGTTTCTTAACGTTAGCGGCGCCGCGGCGAGAGCAGAGATAAACATTAGCATTAAAACTGTCAGCGCTGCCGGGGCGCCAGATGCCGGAGCAGAAACGACCGAACGCAGCTGTCAAATCGCCACGGAGACGTTTCTAGGGTGCAGGAAACTTCGACTCCAAACTTTCCTGTTTTTTAATGAGCGCGACTGGCAGTCGTGACGGACGGATGCTAACAACCGGATGCCCTCACAGGTGCGGTTTAACGGCGCCAAACGGCAAGCCGGCGCAACGTTTAAGACGAGCGCGGCGTTTCGTTTGCTAGCGGGCTAATCAGGCCACCAGCCGGCAGAGAGGAATCAGGATTTGTGTTCCGCTACGTCCGTTCAATTAGACGCGGAACACCTGACGAAGGGAGCCGGGGCCTCTGGGAAAAGCAGCGCCAGTCGGATCCGCGGCCCGACGTCGGTGTTACCATGGAGACGAGTTCGAAACCACATGGTTAACAAACCGCCGGACGCGTCCCAGGAAACGGGTCTCCAATCCCGCAGGAATTCAAACGCCTCTCCGTTAAACCGACAACGGAGACGACCAGCGATCGATCGAAACCGATCGATTCCGATTCCAACGACGACGGGAACGAACGACATTGTGGGTTTAACGAGTGTGTGAGGAGGAATCTGTTCAGTGTGTTAACGGTCTTGTTGGCAGATTGCAGTGTGAGAGTGTGTGTGTGTGTGTGTGTGTGTGTGTGTGTGTGTGTGTGTGTGTGTGTGTCACAGAGCATTACAACACATCAATTAATCAGTGTGTTTGTGTTCCAAACCTTAATTAAAAACTCCCACTTCCCCCTAGACCCCGCTCGTGTGTGTGTGTGTCACATTTAGCCTTGTTGAGTCTCTCCTACACCTGTGATCCACCAACAGGTAACAGCTTTGGCCCCCCGGGGCCCCAGCATTTGTGAAGTTATTAAATGGCCGACAGGCTCCGCCTCCAGCGCGCTCTGGTAGTTCTGATTGGTCAGGGCTAACGATGGGAAATAAACAGCAGTTTAACCGAACCCTCAACGACAGACTCCGCGTCCTTGAGAGAGGCAGTGGGCGGTCCGACCAATCAGAGTTCACGCCTGGCGGCGTGGTTGAATGCCGGAGGAGGAAGCGACACGCGAGCGAATCAGAGAAGAAGAACCGCTGGAGGACCGAGCGCAACCAATCGGAGGCTTTGAAGCGGTTTGGTTGGGTCGCCCACACAGCCACGGATCATCCCAGAATGCACTGGGCTCGTAAGTCTTCACCTCAACTGTTCAATTTTAATTATTTTTTACTGCTGAGAGAGAAAAAAAAAAAAAAAAGACCACAAATCAGGCCAAGAGGATTCTGGGAATAAATTACGTGTGGAGGAAATAAAATAAATGAGTTTTCCGTTCGGTCGCTGATTCTATCAGACGCCTTGGAAATTTCACGGCTAATCCAAAACGTTCTTTTTTTTTTTTTTCCCCCCACGATTCCATTCCAGAGTCCTCCAGCCTCCCTTCCATTCCTTCCTCCTCTTCATCCTCCTCTTCCTCTCTCCCTTCGCTTCGTCACGACCGATTTTCAGCCGTTTAATCCTGATTATGACTTCAAAGTCTCAGCTGACACCAGTGTGTGTGTGTGTGTGTGTGTGTGTGTGTCATGATTTAGTTCAGTTGTTCAGAAGTTTTTGTGATGAATCACGTTAGCGTGTAAAAAACGTTTTGCCATCATCAAACATCAGTTTTTAATTCTTCTCTCCTGGGGGGGGGGACTAGTGAGGAGAGGGGGGCGGGGCTAGAACAACCAACATGTGCCGGGGTAAAGCTAACAAGCTACGCTAGTCCTCGAAAGTCGTAGCTGAAGCGATGCCACCTGAAGATGACTTCCTCGCCTTTGAAGGCGGAGGGGGCGGGGCTTCTCGTGAGGCGTCGGCGTTCCCGCTCATCCGACGGAAACAAACGGAGGAGCAGAAGTAAAGAAAACACCTTCACTTGTTTATTAGCGAAGCAGAACGACGTCCCAACCCCCCCCCCCTATGCTGCCTCCCTTCTAAAAGTCGATTAACCCGTCTGCGCGACATGAAAGCCCCGTTTCCCCCGACGTTTGAACGCCTCGGGGCTTAAAGGAAGAGGTTGTTCTCCTCCGTTTACTCTGTTTACACCCGTAAACAAGAGATAAACAAGTCTGTAATTCCTTGTAATTCCGTCACCTTTCTTCTCCGGAGCTGCTCGCGTGTCTTTGTTGAGCGACTCTCAGAATAAAAACTTTCACACCATTATTTTTACACCGATTTCCTCACCCCCCATTAGCGCCCATTAGCTTCCATTAGCTTCCATTCATCAGCTACCTGAGCTCTCCGTCGCTAATTGCATTAGCATCTCCTTGATCTTTTATTCAATTTTCCTCAAGAAATGAGGATTTTCAAGAACTTCTGCAAAAAGCACGGATTGGGAGACCCGTAAATATGCATGTTAGCGCTCGTCACACGCACACACACGCACACACACACGCACACACACACACGGTGACAAGACGTCCGTGTGTCTAAGTACCGTGCAAGTGGTTGTTTAGAGGTGTGAAATGAAGATGAGGCAGATAACCCCCCCCCCTCCCTCTGGGGACACATATTAATGTGTGTGTGTGTGTGTGTGTGTGTGTGTGTGTGTGTGTGTGTGTTGTCGGAGTGTGTCTAAACCTCTTATTCTCACTGATCAGTCTGATGAGATGGATTTTCCTGCTCCTCGCGTCTCCTTTCTAACGCTGAGCGTCTGATCTCGGCTCAGCGCTTCATTCTAATCCGACCCGGGGACGCCGCGCTCGGGTCGCGCCAGGCCGCCTCCGGATCGGAGGTGAGATGCCTTCATCCCGTTACCGGGGACGACGGTGACAGGACCGGAAAGGAAGAGAGAGGAAGAGTGTGTGCCTAATGGACAGAAGTGAAGGGACGGATCTGCCAGGAGTTGCTGCAGGTTTAAAAGATAGTGTCCAAATACTTCTGTCCACACAGGGTATGGTCGGTCTAATTCCTGATCACTGGAATTATTAGATATTGATCCCTGGAATTTTTAAATACTGATCCCTGGCATTATTAAGTATTGATCGCTGGACGAATTGTTTCCACACAAATGAAGATTAGAAGAGAAACAGGAGCTTCATCTGGACGCCGTTGCGCCGCCGTCATCCGGCGTAACGTCCTGGATCCCAGGATCCGACGGGGGATAGAAAGATGAAGAAAAACAACGGACACAAGTCGGTGGCCCCTCCCCTGGGGCTCCAGAGACCACCCGACACACGTGGCAGAACCACCAGACAAGCTTCCCCATGAAGTCAGACGGGTCAGACCCGGAGGAGCGTGACAGGAAGTAGAACCGGTTCGACCCGCCTGACAAGCGGGTCGGACACGACGGGTGAACACGGGACGGGCTGAGTCTGCGGTGTCGGTAGAATCATCACAGCCGGTTGGTCGGCATGATGGATTCCAGCTGCATGCTGGGATTTCTGGAGCATCACTGACGCCGGACTAATTCCATTATGAAACGTATTTCTTACCGGGAAGAAACGGGAGCAGGGAAATGAATGGAGACGCAGGAAGGAGCCGAGGATCATGGGTATGCATCCTCGCGATGACCTGAGGTGAGCCCTCTCGGCCAAAAGCCACTCCCCTGACGCAAAGCCACGCCCTTGAAGCAAAGCCACGCCCTTGAAGCAAAGCCACGCCCCTTATATTAACTGGCTCCTCGGGGATTAAACATATCGATCACTTTATTTTGATTGGGGCCTTTTGTGTCATTTTACTTTGAAAGGACATATTAATCAATACGTTGTCTGTCAGTGTTTGAATCCTGACAGCCTCATGTTCACTCAAAAGACTGAAATCAATGATCAATTCTAATCAATAACAAGCTACCAGAAATAAATTTATGTCGACGACATCCTGATTTTTCTTCCTAATGCAAATATTTATTTAATAAAGACCTGAATTCAACTTCTGAATTGACTTTAATTCACCTTCGATCTGGAACCCCCCCATCCCCCCGGCTGACAAATCCATAATTTAATTAAGACTTCCAATCCAATCTGGTTTGATGACACGATCAATATGCGGCGCCAGCTAGCATGGCTTTAATTAACCAGCCGCCGCGGACGGCGCTACATTCGAGCTCGGTCGCTAACGGCAACCGGACGCCTAATGAGCTTGGGGACGAGCGCCCTCCCAACCAGCAGCGCTCGGTCGCCGGTGGCGACGCCGGAGTTCAGTTGTTTCTTTGTGGCTCCTTAGAAATCAGCTTGTTTGTGTCGTCGCCATGGAAACATCCTCATTCAGCCCGCCGGCGCTCCCCTGTTCGCCTTCGCCAACACAAAGCAGCCTCCAGTGTGTGTGTGTGTGTGTGTGTGTGTGTGTTTGCCGGCCTCACTCCATCTTAAACGCCCTATTGTTGTTTTCCACCGCTCCATCCATCCATCCATCCATCCATCTTCAGCCGCCCCCCCCCCCCGCTTGTTCGTCTGCTCGCCTGTTTTTCGTGCGTCTCTTTCTTCGCCGTCGCCGTGGCATTTTAAAGCGACACAAAAAAACAAAAATGAGCGCACACACACCGGAGACGACGCTCCGAAATGCCAAACTTAATTCAACACGAGGCGAGGAGGAACCATCCCTCCATCCTGTCGTTGTTCTTCTCGCCTGGAAATAAAGGTCAACCTGGAGAACCCCCCCCCCAACAGAACCAGAACCCCCCCAGAACCAGAGGCAGACCGCCAACGGGTCAAAGGGCGGGGCTCCACGTTGACCTCCATCCAACAGAACGTTCTTTTTTCCAGAAGGTCACCGGATGAAGCATTCTGTGCTTCCGATGATGATGATGATGCTGATGCTGTGGTTGCCATGGCGACGTGAAAGATGCAGCAGTTCAGTCCAGGATAACGCTGATGCCCACGGTGCCAACGACAATGAGGACAAAACGTATCACCATGTTATCACGCGTCCTTCTCCGACGCCGCCGCCAAGACAACAGGAAGCGCTACGG
Organism: Antennarius striatus; assembly: GCF_040054535.1. Classification (NCBI taxonomy): domain Eukaryota; kingdom Metazoa; phylum Chordata; class Actinopteri; order Lophiiformes; family Antennariidae; genus Antennarius; species Antennarius striatus. The sequence goes on along the minus strand of NC_090798.1, from coordinate 10,319,708 downwards.
CTAACGTGCTAACGAGCTAAAACGGGCCAGAGAAGAAGAACCCGTTTCAATTCTGTTTATGTTTATTTCTGTTGTTTGTTTTCTTCTTGATCGTCATGACAACATCATCCCAGGGTTTCCCCTCTGGGTGATACCCTAATCGCCACTTGGAAATGGAGACACGCAGGCGAAACGACCCTCGTCCTCGTCTTTATCCCGAGGAACGATAACCGTCGTCGAGCGGAAACGTCCTCCATCTGTCAGGACGGCGGCGCCATAACCGTTATTTTTATCTTTCATTACGCGGATAAAAATAAAAACGTCTCCAGATCTGCCGAGTCAGCGTTGTCACGTTGACGAGATGTTTCAAATTAAAAGCACGTCGTAATAAACGCAGGATGTAAACGGCGAGCGTTCGGAGGTGACCCCAGGCGCGCCGGGAACGCCGTAAATCACGACTGTTCATTAAGGCGGCGCCGTTCAGCCGCTGATGACATGACAAACACCCCCACACACACAAACACTTCATCCAGGAAACACAAATGAAACAGGAAGGGGCCGGCGCCGCCCCCACTCGTCCTACCTTGACGCCTCGCACTCGGAACTCGGCGAGCGCCCGGCCCATTTTGGAAGACGCCGTCTGGAGGTCCTTCCCGCTGGCGATGACCTTCACCAGCAGGGAGTCGTAATGTGGGGAGATGACGGCGCCCTGGAAGGCTGAAGCGCTGTCCAAACGAATGCCCATGCCCTCGCCGCTCCGGAAGACCTGCAGGGGGGGGGGGGGCAAGAGGGGAGGAGTTACGTTTATGTAAATGAAAAAAACTTTTGTTTACATATTTTTGCTCCTTCAGACTCGAACTCGTTCAGCCTCATCGAGTCAAAACCAGAACCAAACCACAGAAGAAGAGAACCGCCCAGGGGGCGGGACTTCCTGTCTCTATGGACGCCACCTCAAAGCATTCGTTAGTGGTTTTCGGACCGGCGCCAGCGGGACGGAGGATCGACCGGAGGACGACGCTCTGAAGATCAAGCATCACTGTCTTCAGGCCAGAGAGGAAGAGGAGGAGATGGAGAGGAGAGGAAGAGGAGGCGCTGCCCAGGCCACAGGAGGAAACCGAAGCCTTCATCACCCCCCCTTTATTTCCTCCTCCTCCTCTGTTCTCTTTACAATGAGATGATTAAACGAGATCTTCATCTTCATCTTCATCCCACTGATCCACACCAACAGGACTTCCTCTTCACCCCCCCCCCCACCCCCCACAGCTTTTATCCAGGTCTTGTTCTGCCGTCAGCGTTTCCTCTGCTTGTGACGTGACCTTTGACCCCCTCCCCCACCCGACCGTCCTGTCCAAGTTTGTTTAAGCGTTTCATCCGGGATCGAATGCGCGGAGAAGAAACGGCGAGACGTCACGCGCCGACAGGAGTGACAGCGGTATCCGACGGCAACCGACCCCCAACCAATTAAAGAGGGAGAGGAGCGGGAGAGGAGGGGAGGAGTGACAGGACAACACGGGGAGGCGAGGAGAGGAGCGAGGCCGCGTTAGCTTCTGAAGCTCATGAAACAAGGCGGGGGGGGGGGTCGGTGGGAAGTGAGGGGGGGGTGAAGAGTAAAAACAACATCTGTGACCTATGACCTCTGGGACTGAAGCCTGTGAGCGAACGGAGTCCCTCATCCATCGGCTTTCGTATCGACTATAGATCGTATTGATCAGGAAACCAGAGGCTGCGGCGGACAATCAAGCCCCTCCCACTGGGTGGGGATTTATTACGGTTCGTGCGGATTTCGCCCGACCGGCACCTCCATCCCCAGACGTGATGGTCGGTCAATCCTGGAGCCTAACGCTCGCCGCCCAGAATCCCGAGTGGGGGGGGGGCGCCGCCGCTCCGAGTCGGCGCCGCTCCGTCCCTCTCCTTTTTCAATTTTCCTTCCATCTTTTCAATCTCACCTTCATTTCCTGTCTCTATTCTTTCGTGCTCACACCACAGAGGCCATTATCCGCCACCCCCACCCCCCCCATGTCGGAGTCCCGGGGGCGTCGCCGCTCTTATTTGTCCCTCGCTCTTCATTTGGAGTCCCTCCTCCCTCCGTCGCCGTGTTTACTCCCCTCATCATCAGCGGCTTCGCTTCACCGGCGGTCGGCGTTCGTGTCCCGGTCGGACCAGAACGAGAAGCCCCCCCCTTACCCCCCTCCTCCATCGGACTTGTTCCGTTACTCCCCTCCCAGATGGAACTATAGCAACATCGCTTCTCAACCCTCCTTTCTGATTGGCTGCTGGGTCAGACGCCCGTGTCTGGATCACTTCCTGTTTCACACTGGAACCCCCCCCCCCCCTCCATGTTGACACCAATCGTCTCCACGGCGAGTGGCAGGTGAACGAGGAGGGGACACCCGGAGTGACGTGATGCATATTCATGAGGAGCGTCGGGGGGGGGGGGGTTTGTGTGACAGACGCGCAACACGAGGAGCGGCGGCGTCGCGTTAGCTTTAAATAGCTCCTGTTTACGTTTGAATATGCAGATTTCCTCTGGCAACAGGAAGTGAGGATTAATCAGACGGCAGCAGAAGATCAGAGTAAATATTATTACAACCAGCTGATTAAAGGTGAGCGGGCGACGCCCGCCGGGGGGCGGGGCACTAGAGCTCTGAGCCAGAGGTTAATCGAATAACGAGTTAATTTGAACTGGAATGCTAAAGCAGCGCCGCGTGCTAACACTTCCTGTTGGACAGATGCTCCCGCCGCTCTCATGCAGATCAGCATCCCACTTCTTTCAAACGGTTCGCCGCCAACCAGAACTCATCCGACGGCAGAGAGCGAATAACATCCTTTGATCGCATTCCCTTCAGCCCCTCCCTCCCCCTGATAGGCCCCACCTCAGTATATAAAATAAAAAAATAATAAAAATAAAACCAAGACTCAAACAAAGCACCCAATACGGCCGAATGTCAATCATTTCTGTCCTTTTGGAGAGGGGAGGGAGGGGAGGTGTAGGGAGGGGGGACTGAGGGTATGTGGGGGTGGGGGGGGATGTATCTTCCTCTCCTCTCATTCCAGATGCAGCATCCCTCCGTTGCTAAGTAGGTCACCTCACCTCCGCCGCTCCATCCCTCCTCTCATCTTCCTCCTCTCAGTTGTTGCAGCGCCTTTATTCTCCCCCTGCATTTATGGCAGCTCCACCCCCCCCCCACCCCCCATACAGCCCTTAGAACCAACCCGCTACCACGTGAACCACATTCTAAGATGACACACTAGGGGGCGTGGCCTGCAGCCATCACATGTTTTCACTTCTCGGGCAATCTTTGACCGGGGTGGGATAGGTTGGAGGTGACAGACGTCCAATCAGAAACACCCACCCCCCACCCCCACCCCCACCCACCATCTCATGGGACTGTCCGACACACACTTATCAGGAAGTGTTAAGAATTATTTCCACATCCAGCCTCTTCCTCCTCCTCCTCCTCGCAAAAAAGTGCGCCTGTTTTATCGTCAAACCGAGCCGAACCAGCGAAGACTGGCGGGTCTCAAAGGCAATAAAAAATACATGATAGACGGACGGAGAAATCGAGCAAAATTGAAGGAGGGAAAAGGAGGAGCTCGGGGAACGGGTAAAGAAAACAGGCAGGAGAACAAATAGAGGAGCTTTAAAAGTCTCTGGGAAGTGTGGGAGCAGGAGAGAAGAAGATAAAGAGGATGAAGATCCGAAGTAGGACAGGAAAGGAGAAGGAAAAGGTTCCACGTCTATTTAAGGATCGTCACGCTTCCCAGAACGCCACCCGATCCAGAGTCGAGCAAGTTATGTCATCGCTTCATCTCATTTGCTTTGTAAAGCAATGGATCGTCGGCGTATGCGTAGAAACTAAGCCGGGGAACTAGTTCCTCCTGTCCCGGTTCCAGATGAAGATCTGAACTCAGGTCATTATCTTTAAAATACACCAGAACCTCGAGACACGAGGTATCATCCACCACCTGTTGGCGGATGGATACAACAACAGCCGAGACCGGATCTCATTCTCCTTGGGGAAGTAAAGACGTAACTCATGAGTTCTCCTGAGTTTTGTGTTTCTTTTCATTCTTTAGTATTTTTTACTTATATATAATAGATTATACACAGGTAAAGTCTGCATGTCTATTGGTTTATAATTTATTTTTTTTCCGACAAGAGTTTGGGGCTTTTTTCATGAATCGGGAACGGATTAAACTCATATCTCGAGATTCTATTTTATTCATAATATAGTTCCACTGAAACGCTGAGTCAGAAAATCTTCCTCACTTCCTTTCCATTAAGTGAAGCTTCGCCGCTGACTCTCCACGGCTTCCAGAAAACTCCAGCGTATTTTTTTCCTCCGTGTCGTATCCGTGCTCCTTTGGTCGTAAGCTCCTCTCGTCTCTACGGCGATCTTTTCGTTTCCACGGCGATCTGATCTCAGGTATCCCTGAGCCGTCGTAATCCTCCCAGACTCCTCTTATCTCCCTCCATCCATCTTTTGATGAGGGCTCATCTCCATCCGTCTGCATTTCACCTCTATCTCATTTGTTCTCCTCAGCTTTGACCCCGCCCCCTGGCCCCGCCTCCACGCTCCTGCTTCCATCACCTTACTTTTATCCGATGTTCTGTTTCTCCACCAGGGTTATTTTATTCCTCTCTCTGTGACGAACCTCCATTCCTGTCCTCCTTACTGGAGGCCACTTGATAGGAAAACACCCCCGGCCCTCCCCCTTACCCCCCCTTCCTCCTCCCCCCTACACAAACACAGTTTCACGCCCGGATGAACGCCAAAATTAATTTCCAATCTCTCGTTTTTCTTCTCACCCCTCCGTCTGTCGCTGCGGTGAACGAGTGAACATCTTCATAAGCGAAGCTAACGAATTAGCCTGACAGGAAACAGGAAACGCATCACGTGCTGGAGCAGAGCGTTCACATGGAACCCGGATCAGCGGCCATGGAACAGGAAGTGGATCCGTGGAACGCTTTGATGGTGAAGCGAGGCCTGAATCCACTCCTCCAGCTGTCACTCATTCATCAGACGTCCCTCCATCATCATCAACACCTCGCTTTTGTTTCTTTGGCGGTGGCTCAGACTGAGGCCACGCCCCTCTACATTTGAAAACCGCAGCCACAAACTCGAGTGGGTTCTGCCTCCTCCTCCTCTTCCTCCTCCTCTTCCTCCCAAGGAATCAAAATGGAATCTTCCACAAATGCGTCCCAACACTTTTGGACACCTTTCTAACTTTCCCGCCAGACGAAAACGCGCTGTTGCTGGGCGACGCCATGTACCGTTAAACATCAAAGCATGGAAGGTTTTCCTGTCATGGGAGGGGCTGAAAACACCCGGTGACCCCACCCACCGATCCGCCTTCCACAAGCAACGCCAATGAGGATCTGCCCTTTAATGCAGCGAGGGGGTGTGTCCTCGTCGATCCACGGCCTCCGCCGCTCTCCATCCCACCAGACCAATCCAGAACGTGTTGCCAATTAACACCGTAAACGTCGCCTGGTCGCCACGGGAACAAGCTGCAGCCGGCGGCGCAGCGGCGGTAAACAAACAGGACGCATCCACACCCGTGTGTGTCCACACAAACGCCAAACACGGCATCACTGACAGTGCAGACACGCACACACACACACACACACACACACACACACACACACACGCCAGACAGCACTTGGCTGCGGATCTAGAAACACACACACAAGTGCGATGATCGCACACACACACAGGCTTTGAGTGTCCAGGCATCAGCTCGCCATGTCTGGGGATATAGGATGATTAATCGCACTGTACAGATGGCTACGCTGGGGAGGAGCCTGGGGTAGGGGGGGCGTCGCCTTTTTCTCTGTCTGCGAGGTTTCTGCCCCTCCCTCCTGTTTATTTTTGTTGTTGTTTCATTGTTGTTGTTTGTTTACGAGCGACGCCGTGACCTAATGCGAGTCTTCGCTGAATTAAAAACGCACTGATCGGGGCGGGACAAACGCAAGCCAGACGTAGAACCGGACGGCGCCGGTCTGCAGGCCACACCTCCTTAAAGCCGCCACCGCTATTCGACTCGTCGCCGCTTGAGATTCGTCTCCGCTCTGAAAGGAAAAAGGAAATCCTTTTCTCCACGCTCCCGTGTTTCTCCGCCGTTCCGTATCCCAAAGGGATGACGCCGGAGACGTCCTATCTCGGCGCCGCAGAGCCGTCCGGCGGGCTCGGCTCCACGCTATCGGCTGAACACCGCCGGCGCCGCATTCCGCTTTAATGTGAAAGTGAAAGGTCACGGATGATTCCATGGCGACACTTCAAACACTCTAAAGGCAGGAAGTGAGTCTGTGTGGGACCAGAGGACAAGCTAGTTAGCGTAGCGCTGGTCTGGGGGTGGGGGGTAAGTAGCCAGGTGCAAAGCCCTCTGTTTCCATGACAACATGCACTTTCAGTCATGAGTCACCGTGTACCACCTGATGGTCGCCGCAATCAGCCGCCATTAGCGTCAGTGGTCAACCTCCTTTAATGCTAGCCTTCATTAGCCTCCTTTCATTTCTGTCAACCTCCTTTAGCTTCTGTTAGCATCCGTTAGCCACCATCAGCCTTCGTTAACATCCGTTAGCCACTATGAGCCACTGTTAGCATCCCTTAGCCACCATCAACCACCATTAGCCTCCATCAGCCTCCATTAGTATCAGTTAGCCACCATCATCCTTCCTTAGCCACCATTACCCACCATGAGCCACTGTTAGCATTCCTTAACCAGCATCAGCCACTGTTAGCCTCCATCACCCACCATCAACTTCCGTTAGCATCCATTAGCCTCAATCAGCCACCGTTAGCATCCGTTAGCCACCATCAGGCACCGTTAGCATCTGTTAGCCACCATCAGCCACCGTACTCTTGTTTTCAAAATGGCCTTAAAAGGTCAGTTTTCTGGTCCAGCGGCTCGGACTTGAACCGTTTTGAGGCTCATTATGGGATGGAAGAGAAACAAACGTCTATAAACTGAACAAAGAGCTAAATCCACCCGAAACACGAGGAGAAAACTAAACGATCCGTGAAGCAGAAACGAGGCGACGGAATTGAACCAACATTTCCCCGACATGTTTACATTTAAACTGCTGCTCTGCCCCGCCCCCCCACTTCCTGTAGGCCATCAATAAAACACACAGAGGTTCCGAGTCACTGATAAACCGCTGAACCCGCTCGCCGCTGCTAATTAAAGACTGGAACATCGTTCCAGCTCCATTGTTCCCGTTCCCGACTGGAACTCTTATTAAACCACATCGACTTTGTGCGACGCCTCTTCGCCTCGTCCGGAATTGAATGCTGGGATACAGTCGGGCGTAGCGGCCGCATCCGACTCCGATCATTGTTCAGCCTAACTTCCCATCAGAGCGACGGACAATGACTTCCACGGTGCTTCCACATGCTCCGTAATTACTCCAATGGATCCAGGAAAACTAATTTCTAAACCAGCGAATGGGCTGGAGAGGAAGTTGTCGGCGGCGTCCCGGGCCGGCGAAGCGGCAGCCGGGATTCAGGATGGACGCTCCCCCAGGACAGCGAGCCCGGAGCGACGGCGTGAACCAGCAGAGCAAAACGGGAGTCAATGGGAATAATATGGAGATCGGAAACAATGGCGGAAGTAGAACTTACTAGAATTAACTAGAACTAACTAGAAATCGCTAGAACTAACTAGAACTAACTAAAACTAACTACAATTAACGAAAACAATTAACTAGAACTAACAGGGATAATGAAGTAGAATCAACTAGAACTACAACAATTAACTAGAACTAACTAGAACTGTTTAACTAGCTAGAACTAACGAGAACTAAATAGAACTACAACTAGAACCATCTTGAACTAAAACTAGAACTAGCTAGAATTAACTAGAACTAACTTGAATTAACGAGAACAATTAATTAGAACTAACTAGAACAGGGACAATGAACTAGAACCAACTAAATATAACTAGAACAATTAACTAGAAATAACTAGAACTGTTTAACTACAACTAACGAGGACTAAACAGAACTACAACTAGGAATAACTACAACTAACTAGAACTAACCACCAGTCGTAGAGCTGACCGATCAGCTGATATAAAGCCGGTCATCGGCTGTGCCAACTGAACTCGCTTCAGAAATAAAAGGGAAACAAGGGACGTGTCTCAGAGCAAAGTGATTGGCTACATGTTACCATGGCGACAGAGCGATGAGCCCCCCCCCCCCCCACCGTTCAATCGATTACGACTAATTAATCCATCTGATTCGTCAAACCGCCGCCGAATGGGTCCAATCCCGTTCCGGCTCCCGCTCCGTGGCTAATGCTAGCGCTAATGTGGCTCTAACAGAACCGGCGCTAATCCACCCACACAGGAAACCGCCCATTGCCCCTCCCCCTTCACCACTGATTGGTTGCTGCAGAATCACTGCCTTTGATGTCGTTTATGACGGGAAAACTTTGGCCGTCTTCTTTCCAGATTCCCGTCTCCGGAGCGCCGGAAGGTCAGCTGTGGACGGTTTGATAACAGGCTGCTCCTGGCCTGTTGCCCCGCCCCCTACGCCCCCCCCCACCCCCAAACGGAGACCCTGTGGGACGTGACATTTCACAGGGACAAGAATCAAAAATGACCGCCCCCCCCGCCATCCTTCTGGATGTCTCTACTTCTTTTTTTGTTGGTTTTCTGTCCTGGGGAAGTCGCTCGCCATCCCGTGGCCCCTCCCACTGACGCCATCAACTGTCACGCTTTCCTCTGGCACTTCAGCGAGCAGACGCGCCAGCGGCGTCACAGCAAGCTAACGTGCTAACAGGGCTCATGCTACCCCCCTACCCCCCGTCCCCGAGTGACACCTCTCCATCCTTCTTTTGACGGCCATCTTTTCACACCTTTCTCTAAGAGCCCCCCCCCTCTTCATTTCACCGGAACGCCGTCTGAAAGGCCGAGGTCGTCTGCGAGAGCCGATAACACACACACACACACACACACACACACACACACACACACACACAGACGCTGCAGAGCTGTATGTAGGACACGTGTGATGAAAGCATTCTGCATGTAAAAAGCAAAGAGGGGGGGCGCGGGGGTAAAATTAGACAAGAGGAGGGCAGGGGGCGGGGTTAAGTGGGTCAACAGGAAGGCGTGACGGGGGAGGGATGCGCTGCAATAAGGAAACGTTAAAGGTCCGGTAAGCAGAGATGACGGATGAAAGATCTCGATTCATTTAACCCCACCCCCCCGGGCGTTGGGGTTCAGAAGCCACACCTCTATTTAAAGGGCCGGCGCAGCTGAAGAATCCAGCGCCGTTAAGGACGGCGTTCCTCCACTCCTCTTCCTCAGAACGCTCACCTCCGATCCGATACAGAGACACTGGGCGCGGCCGGTGAGGGGGCGGTTCTTCAGTCATCCTGTCCTTCATTAGCATGCAAAGAACCACCGGAGTGCTATTACAGCGCCGCCACCACCGCCACCGCCACCCAGAGGAAGCACAGCTGCTGTCGCTAATGCCAATTAAAAGTTGTGACTTTGCTCAGAAAGGAGGTCAGACTGATAGGATGAGGCTGGATCCTGGCTGCCATGGCAACGGAGGAGGACACGAGGAGGAGAACATGAGGAGGAGGCGCCGCCATGCCAGGAGGAGCCCAGAACGGAGACTGGACACGCCCAGAATGGAGACTGGACACGCCCAGAATGGAGACTGGACACGCCCAGAATGGAGACTGGACACGCCCAGAATGGAGACTGGACACGCCCAGAAGGTACAACGGACATGCCCAGAATGTAGACCTTCGTCAAGGCAACGGGGGGCCCGCTGTGATCTGATTGGTCGCTGATAATGTCGCTCAACGGCGGGGCAGGTTCTCTGTCGCGGCCAGAGTCACCTACAACATCATGTTTCCATGGAAACCACACTTTCAACTATGGCTGGTGAAGTCATGAAGCCAACGACTAAAAAAAGACCACTACATAAACCCCGCCCCTTTTCCCCACCCAACTATATCCCTTTAGGGGGGCGGGGCTGAGGAAGGACCAGGATTATTTCTGTTCACACAATAAAGAAAACCTGTCAGGTTCGCCGGCGCCTCACATCCGACGACACATCCGACGACAAACATCCGACCAGGAGGTCATGGAGACGGGAGAGACGGACGAATAACGAGGGACGAAAAAAGACAAATGGAGGAAACAAAGGAGCGACAGACAAAGAGGGCGGCGTGAGAGAAAAGAAGAGGAGGCTGCGGCGAGGAAACGGGAGGCGGGGGACCAGGTGTGAATGAGGAAGAGGAGGAGGAAGAGGAGGAGGAGGAATCCAATTTAGAAGTAAACGAGTTCAGGACGATGAAGGATGGAGGAATGGGGAGGGGGGGGCAAATAAGGAGAAGATTTCCGTAGAGAGCATCGGAAGGAGGAGAATGAGGAAGAAGGAGACGAGGGAGGCGGGGGGGGTAGGGAGGGAACGACAGAACGGGAGAAGCAGCGACAGGCGAAAGAGGAGAAGAGCAGGAGGAGGAGGAGTAAAAATAGAAAGGGAACACGATGTGAAAGAAATATAGAGCTGCAGAAACAAATCAGCTGACAGCAGGGGGGAGGAGGGGGGGGGAGGGGGGAGGATCATATCTAGAGAGAGACGTGAAGGGCAGGAGAGGGCAGATAGGTAGGAGATAAAGACGAGCAATAGGAGGAGGAGGAGGAGAGGGAGACACTCATGACATGACAGCGGGGAGGCGGGACAAACACACCTGTAGCCACACCCACAGAGGAGGAGGAGCCTAAGTCACTGAACAATTAACTAGAACTAAAAGGGTTCATCTGGGTGCTTGTTACCACGGCGATGACCTACAGGGGAGGAGCCAGGTTCAATGACGACAGACTAGACAGGTGTCACCTAGAAGGGAGGAGGGTCAAAGGTCAACGCCTCTCACCTGGACGTGATGTCAGGTGTTGTGGGTGTTCCTGACAGGCTCCGCCTACTCCCACCTCCTCCGGGCACAAACCCCGTTGTCAAACACTGAATTAGATTTAAGGGTTTGGCCCCTCCCATCCTCCATCAACTCGTCAAACACCCGGCGGCGTTACCGTGGCGTTCCCACGCGGAGCGGCCCCGGCGTGTGTTCCACGTGTTCCATGTTTCCTCTCTGAAGCGCGTCGGCGCCACCAGCCGTCAATCTGCTCTCGCTTCGCCTTTGCTCCTCTCGAGCGGCGTTCTTTCAGGCAGCGAGGCGAGGTCGCGTTCCAGACATTATCCGGCGATGGCTGCCGGCTTTGAGCGTGGCCCTGAGGTCACGCTCGCCTTTCTCTCTCTCTCGACACGCCGCTAACGTTAACGTACCGTTATTGATGTTCATCCAAAGAAAAGCCTCCACTAGTATTCAGCTCGCTCTTATTCAAGATGCTTTACAAGCTAATTGTTTGCCAAGTGCTTGGCATCATGAATGCTAACAGGAGGACAGGAAGGAGGGGGGGGGGGGGTGAGAGGAAGAACGAAAGAGTGGGCGGAGTTACAGTTCAGGGTGGACCTCAAGAAGCAAAGAGTATCCAGGAAGGAGGAGACGCCATCAGGAGGTGATGATAGTAAAAACATGGTAACATGCTAACAGTTGCCATGCTAGCCCAATGCTAAGAGTTGCGCACAGTAGCCTGATGCTAACAGTCTCCATGTTAGCCCAGTGCTATTAGATGCTGACATTCAGCATCACGTAAGTATAGGTAGAACATGTGGTCAGAACGGGTCAGGTTCTACTGATCTGATCAGCCAGGGGTCACCGTGGGGTCACTCGGGGGCGGGGCTTACCTCGATCCTTCCTGTGTCGGGCTGGAAGGCTCTGGCCGGGTCTTCGGTCGTCACCCGGCATTGGATAGCACAGCCGTTGACCCGGATCTTGTCCTGCTTGAGGTTCAGCTCTGTCAGGCTCCGCCCCTCACAGACTCGCAGCTGGGCGTGAACCAGATCCACACTGTGGGAGGGGGGAGAGACAGGGGTGAGGCGAGCGTGAAAAGCTTCTAGCGCCAACAGGGACAACACTTCCTGTCCTTCCGGTGCCGTCCGGCCGCGATTAACAGCTTAAAATCGGGGGAGAAGCTTTCAACTATGACAGGAAGTAAACCACAGGGCGCTATTGAGATGCTAACGCTAAGTATGCTAACACCCAAAAAGAAGTTGGCCTGTAATTCGATGTTTGTGGAACAAAAACCACTTTCAATGTGAACATAATTAAACAGGAAGCGGACGATGCGTTCAGGTGTGCTACAGGAATCCCAGCACCCAGGTTAAGACTGAAAAAGTAGACGTTTAGCTGTGATTAAGAGTCAAAAAGGACAAAGCGAAAACTTCTGAATCATCAATGAAGGTAAAAAATTACAAAACTTATGTCAAGGAAATTATTTGAATCCATTCCCGAATGAGATTAAGTAACCGTAGCAACCAGGATCCTGTTGCGTTGGACTCTCAGCACATTTTTGTTTGTGTTCCTCGCACAAACAGGTTTGGTATTTTTGTATTTCTGGTTTATTTCTTGTCACACATAATAAAATAAATAAAAATAATAAAAATGTCCAAAAAATAAAATAAAAATTTCATCATCAAAGAGGAAAACTGGAGGAACTTCATTTGATGCCGTTGACACATCTTCATTCGTTTCGCTCACATGTCCACAAATGCTAATTCAATGCTAATTCAATGCTAATTCACATTTTTAGGAATAATTTAAACGTGAGCCGGATGAAGAACTTCCTCTTCATTTATATGGATTTATTTAAATGTGCCGCCGAAGCCGCCGCCGTGACCTTGAGAAGGCGAGAACACGACGGATTCTCCCCACTAGTTGTAGGCCTCTCTCTCTCTCTCTAACACACACACACACACACACACACACACACACACACACACACACACACAGTTAGCCAACAAATCCCGCTTTGGGTGCAGCGCTGGCGTCCGTCTCTTTAATGTCTGACGTGTCCCTGAACGCAACGGCGTTCCTCTGTTTGGATTCCCGGGTTTTCGCTAGCGGCAGAGCGACCTGGCCCCGGGGCCACAGAGTCGATTTGCTGCTGGAAATTTGATCTAATTGAAATTTTTATGAGGGAAAACATCCAGAATTCCGGGACGCGGTTTTGTAATTAGGCTCGCTAGTCAGCGTAAAGCTAAGTGTCTAGCTGAGCTAGCTCGAAAGGCTAAACCGTGACGACTTGTCAGTTTATTCTCACCGGTGATGCATATTAATCCAAACAGATTTAGTTTAAATTTCATGCGATGTTAGAAGCTGAAGTCTGGTGGTGCCTTCAGGGAGCGTAGAATATTTAAAATGCTGAAATATCAGTGCCGGCTAGTTCAGCGCCTTTAAATCCATTCCTGAAATAAACGGGTCATACGTGTTTGTGGGACACGCCAATCAAGACGACGTCATGCTTTCTGTGACCTCACCGGACCCCTAACCCCGCCCCTCGCCATACCCCCACCCCCCAACATGATGGAAGGACTGCAGGTCACCTCCGAGTCTTCATTAAAAAGTCATTCCATCAGAGTGATCTGCAGTGAGTTATGACACACACACACACACACACACACACACACACACACACACGCACACACACACGGGATGCTAATTGCTTATCATTTTCAGTTGTTTCATTTGGAGCTCATTAACAAGGAAGAGAAGGCGGCCGAGGGGGAGGAGGGAAGAGGAGCAGGAGGGGGGGAAAAAAGGGGGGGGGGTCTCAGGGAGGTAAATAAAAACACAATCATCTCCACAGGAACGAAGACGGAGAGATAAATAAGAGACGAGGTGACGAAGAAATCGAGGAAGTCGACACGGGACGAGGAAGCAGGAAAAGGAAGGAAGAGAAGGAGGCGGGGGGGGTGGGGGGGTGTGGAAAAAAGGGACCCGGAGTGGACGATCCCAGGAGGAGCCGGAGAGGAAGAGGAGAAACCAGGAATGTGGTTTTAAACTGGGATTCAGCGGCGTGTTTCCAACAGGAAGCTGGGAGGGAACAGGTTAAAGGGGCGGAGCCACAAGCCGCCCTTTCACCTCTGATGAGTTCAATGTGAGGAAGAGGAAGTACGGCAAAGTCCTCCTCTTCCTCAAAAGTCCTCCTCGACTTTGCGTCTCCTCATGATCCTCCTTCTCCTTTAATCCTAAACCCCCCCACCTGCCCACCCCCCCAATGTCCTCCAAATGAAAAACATTCACTCCTTTTGAAGTGAATGGAACTTCATTAGACTGTGTGTGTGTGTGTGTGTGTGTGTGTGTGTGTGTGTGTGTGTGTGTGTGTGTGTGTGTGTGTGCGTGCGTGCGTTTTTGGGTAAATACGTTTTCTCTCTCCGAGGCGAACAAAGCAGAAATGTATTTCTCATTTCAGTTAAACTAATGCAGAGTCTTGTCTGACACACACACACACACACACACACACACACGCACACACACACACACAGTGGAAGGAGGAACGGTGGTGGAGGAGGAGGGGAGACACACACAAATGGGAGAAGGGAGGCCCACAGAGTGAAGCGATGGAGGGATGAGTGTGAGACGGATGGAGGGACGAGTGTGAGACGGTTGGAGGGATGAGTGTGAGACGGATGGAGGGACGAGTGTGAGACGGACGGAGGGATGAGTGTGAGACGGATGGAGGGATGAGTGTGAGACGGGCGGAGGGACGAGAAGGACGGGGAATTGGAGCGAGACGACGAATGAAAGAAAAACAAATGAAGATGACAGGAAGAGGACGGCGCCGCGTCTCCGTCTGCTGTAAGAGTTTCATTAGATGGTTTTCAACACAAACAACAAAATGCCAGGGGGTGGAGGGGGGGGGTGATGGAGGGATGAGTTGTCGAATGCGAGAGGAGACGAAATACAAAATGAGCATCACTGTGGAGACAGGAAGACGTCCTGACATCCATTTAGGAGGGAGAAAAGTACACCAGAGGAGGAAGAGGAGGATTATTAATTACAGGAACAGGAGGAAGACTCTGGATGGGACGTAGATGAAACAAGGCAGTCAGACCGCAACACCCCTGAATTCAACAGTTTTACCCTGGATTACACATTTTTGTGCCTCTGACTTCCTGAAAATGTTGCTTTTTGTTTTGTGATTATATCTCATCGGGTTTCAGAGACGTGTACCTAAAAAGGTCGTCGTTCCTCGCGGTTAATGCGTTCCAGGAACCACCCGCGATTAACAAAATCCGCAATATCGCGACAAACTATCTTATTATTTACGGTATGAATCCTCCCTTTACTGATATTAAACCACCTTCTCCCACACTCTTATCGAATGTTTAAAGCACTTTTGTGTCTCGCGCAAGTCCGAGACTCCCAGAACGTAGCGCACTTCCGGATGCAGTCAGCCAATAGAATACGCGTACGGTATCACATGACTGCCCACAAAAATCCGCGATGAGGTGAAGTCGCAAGCGTTGATGCGCGAGGTTGCACTGTAAAAGTGAAAACTTGACCTAGTTTTTCAAGGTCAAGGTTGTGACCTAGGAGATTAGGGGGCGGGGCAAACAAGCAATCAATTAAACAGCCAATCAGATGCCAGCAGTCAGACGGCTGAAACTCTACATCAGCCTCTCAATTGGAGTCGTTGAGCAAATGCAAGAGTGACGACAGGAATGTAGAGTGACTCCAGCAGGAAGAGGAAGAGGAGGAAGAGCAAAAAGAAGAGGAAGAGGAGGAAGAGGAGCAAGGGGGAAAAAAAGACAATATTTCTGACATTAATGATAAGTTCCTTCATTTAATCTACCCCTATATGCAAGCTAAAGCAAAGACTCATGGGAAGTGGAGTCTCAACCATAAAATTTCCGAGAGAAGTTCCTCCAGGAGTTGTGACATCATCGGTCAAGTCATCATTTATTGATAAGCAATTTATCCACATCTCAGGAAGATTAAAAGATCAGCGGTTTAATGGTTTGTTTGACTCAAAACACACCAAGATTTACACACACACACACACACACACACACACACACACACACACACACACACACAGAGGCAGAAGCTCACACCAGCCCAACAGACACACAACCCGAGGTCTCTCACTCGGAAAATTACAAATAGAGAAGGAGCGAGGCCGGAGAATAAATAAATAGATCAATAAACAAATAAATGCAGCCACATGTGCGCAAGTAGGGTACACAAACATCACCACACACACAGGAAGAGGTCGCATAAACACACGGCGACAACAGATGAGTTTAAAAAAATATGAGGAGAGGATGAAGACGGGAGGAAGAGGAGGGTGAAGGTGGCGAAAAGGTGGAGGAGGAGGAGGAGCCAATAGGAAGCAGACAACTCCATTAAGCCTTCTGAGAACACACTCGTCTGTCCCGCTGCTCCATCCAGTTCTGGTTCCCCGGGGACGTTCTCAGATTAACGTTCGTTTGATGATGTCATGAATATTTATTCCAGCAACACGCCGCCTTTCTGATTGATGCCGGAAAAACTGCGTGTGTGTGTGAAGCGGCGCCACTCGTTTAACGTGTGTGGAGGCATTCAGGGACCCGAACGGCACATTCAGGGACCGTACTAGAGCATTCAGGGACCAGAATGGTGCATTCAGGGACCAGAATGGTGCATTCAGGGACCTTACTTGGGCATTCAGGGACCAGAATGGTGCATTCAGGAACATTACTTGGGCATTCAGGGACCAGAGCGGTGCATTCAGGGACCTCGTGCACACATTTAAATCGCTACCTTCCCTGCTGGAGCTTCATCTCCAGGTCGGGGGGCATCCTAACGAAGCGCCAGCGAAGCGGGGGGGGGAGACGCCGGGTCTTCCTCTTTCTGAAGCGAAGCCCCAGCAGGAAAGCGTCTTAATTAAAGCTCGAGTTGCAGATTGTCAGGAAACGGTTGAACTCACATTAGCAGGCAAGAGCAAATCCATCACATGCACAGCAGACAGAAACAATCTCCGTGCCTGTCACTTTAAATGGATGCTCTTTGGGGCGTGGCTTGCAGAGCGGCGCTGCAGGAGGGCGGGCCCGACACGGCGGTGAAAAGCTTCCTCCACACGTAGCTGGAGAGAATTATCTGTCACTGCTCCCCGCTAGCTTCCCCTCACAGCGCTGTGCTAACAGGCTAATGCTCCAACTGAATGCAGGCAGCAGCGTAGGCGTCAACTCACGCTAACGCTAACGAATTCTCTGCCCCGCCTTCTTTACGCATTCGCACCCGAACAGCGGCCACGAAACGCTTTCTGTTGAAAAGGTCGAACCGCTGAGACGGTTTTCATTAGCTGCTCCGCCGCTAGCGGCTAGGTGAAGCTAGCTTCATTCAGAAACGATGAGTCATGGTCTGATTGATGAGTCAGCATCAGGGCCCAGCAGGGGGCGCCATCGAAAGAGGAGAGGTAAAAAAATTATTTCACACAAACAAAGCAATGACTACAATATGCGTCTTTAAACACTACGGACACGCCCCCTTCACACACACACACACACACACACACACACACACACACACACACACACACACATACACACACACACACCTGCTTGCTTTCCCATCAGTCACTGCACGCCTCACCAAACAATTATAATCACCTTAAAGTTATTTTATGACGCGCTCGCGCAACCAAAACCGATGCACATGAAGACACACACACACACACACACACACACACGCATGCACACACACACGTGCACACACACACTCTGATTGCAGACACACAACTAAATTTATGCACTGACTTCACTGCACAGTACAATTTACTGGTGAACACGAACAAAACATTATTCAGCTCATTACGAGGCGTTTAGGGGCGTCGCCCACAGATGGGGGGGGTTATCGATGTTTGTTTTATGGACTGACAACAGCAACACAAACACAACGTGAGGAGGAGGATGATGAAGAATGGAGGAGAAGGAATGTAAAAAGGGTTAGAAAAAAGAAAGGGAATGATGGGGGAATAAAAGCAGAGGGGCGGGGTCATGTTTCTTTCTACTTCCTGTTCGCCATCTGAGCTGGAATCCCACCTCCAGAGAGGAGGAGGGAGGAAAAGGAGGTGAAAGGAGGAGACAGAGGTGATCGTTAATAAATGGAAGGAAGAGGAACGAAAGAAAGAAGAACTGAAGAGCACTCCTCCTCTTCCTCTGTCCGTTCAGCCCTTCATCGGTCACACCTTTAAATTAAAGCGAGGGATCTTCCTCACGGCGCCGCTGCCTGATGAAGATGGACGGCGGTCATTTAAGACCAATTAGCCGAGCTAATTGAGGAAGAGGAGGAGGAGGAGGACGAGCCTGATGAAGACGTCTCTCCGGAGCACCACTGCCACCACAACTCATTATTATCATCATCATCTCCACCTGGAGGTTTCCAAACAGGGCGATACCTCAAAGGATGCTGGGATTCTTCCTCACTCTGAACCTAGACCTTCCTCCTCCTCACCAGCACCAACTGGGTTCAAGGGTTTTACACGCGGGTTCAACGCCACTTCAGGGGCCGCAGGAAATCTAAACTTCGATTCAAAACCCTTGTGACACGACTGCATCTTGTCGCACCATTTTTGCTCAAGCTTTCAGCCAATAAGAGCTCAGCATGCGTCTGGATTTCTATCAGCAGGGTCTTCTTATTGGTTCCGACATCTTCAGTACCGCCTCCACATTCGGCAGCTGGTGGTTTCAGTTTGGTGATGAAGACAAGATGAAGAAGAAGAGAAGACTTGGATTTGAAGAGTTGAGGTGACTTCAGCAACAAAAAGTTAGAAAAACTTTTCTGGGAGAATTTTACTTGGAAACGATTTCCCTTCATAAAAGTTGATTTGGCACCGAATAATCAAAGAAGCCTCTGAACCAAAACATCCTAAAATAAAACAATCCCATCAGATTTCACTGTATCCATGACAACGGGGAGTCAGACTCTGCAGACCACAAGCACCGAAAAGGTTGAGACTTCCTGTGAACCGCGACAACCCTGTCGATTGGAAAGACTTGGACCTGGTTGATGGCTATTGAGCTGTACTGGGCGACACGTAGCTGACTCAGCAGCCCCCACCCAGGCCGTTTACGTGTTCAGAACTCCTTCTGAACACGTAAATGAAGACGGAGTTCTGAACTCCGTTCGAGGACATCGTCCGGTTTGACTGTGGTCCTACAGAGCAGGAGTGAACTCAGGTACCCCTGAACAGACGAGGGTATTAGCTGATGCCTTGAATGGGACCCTGGCCTTATTTTTCGACAGGGACGAAAAAGACTTGCTGACTCCGCCCCTTTTTGCAGATCTAATGCCGTCTTTCCGGCGTACAGAAAATGGACAAAACCGAAAATTCCTGCAAATTGTCCCTAACACTAACCCGAGTTGAACTTACCATTATTTACTGGTGGGCCTAATGATGAAGTTCTGCCCCAACAAACCTGACATTTCCTCTTCCTTGCATGCGGACAGTAGCAGACGGCCTCACAATTACGGCGAGCAGGCCTCATAATCCCCCGTCGTCTCCGGAGCATAAAGCCACGGGATAACGGCACACGGAAAGCCTCGGGGGTAGAACAAGATCACTTTGGGATCTAAAGAAGTCCTGTCCACCCAATCAACCGCCACGTCCCCTGAGGGCCATGTGCGCTAATCCAACATTTGCTGCCGCCACCGACACACGCCGGACTCAAAGGGAAGATCGTTTACGGCGAAATTACGGACAAATTGAGCTTTGGGAGAAGGAAGTTCAAAGGCAGAGGCTTACAAAATCCTCATTCTTATGCCTTTCAGATGGATGAACATCGCCTTCACACGCGGGCGGTATGCCTCCCAGACGAGCGATTCTACATGTATCTCACGAACGCATCTCGTATTTGTCTGCGGCACAAACACAGTAGATGCATCACACGGAATTACCTCGATTTTGCAGAATTCAGTCAAGCAGGAAGACAGATAAATATGTATTCTTATAATGTGTCTTCCTTGTCCAAGCGTGTGCGCATCCTCGCTCGATGCCTTTGGACAAATTTCTCAACATGGGGGCGTACTTTTGTGAGCATCTGTGAATGAGTGTGTGTGTGTGTGTGTGTGGGTTGCATTCATTCTGATTGATCGTGGTATTCCACCTCCTCACCAACTCAACAACGCAACCGTTAGTGCCGGAGAGCTAAAGAGGGAAGCAAAACAACAAGTCGAGAGTGCGAGGATGCCTCCTCAGTCAAGGAGACGCCACCTTGTCAGGAATGCAACGCGGCAAACGAAGCAAAAACCGGGCGAGGTGGTGGAAGAGGAGGGAGGGTGGGAGGATATGTGGAGGAGAGAGAAAAAAGAAATGTCACAATGGTTTTTGTCGGAGGCGGCCAATTTTGGTTTCAAAGGGTCGCTTTTATTTACAAAGATAGTTGGTGTTTGGGATTAGAGCTTGAATAATGTCACAATCGGGATCCAGAATTGGCCCTTGAATTGCCCCTTAGGGACAAATAACGTTTTTTGAATTGACGCCTTCATCCGTCTGACCAGACTGAATGGTGCCGCTGCGCCCACGTTGCGTTAGCGGGTAGTGCCGCCGTCTCAAAAGGTCGTGGTTTCAAGTGCTTTCTGGGATGAGTTCTCGTGTTCCCAGGTCGTGATTAGTTCGGTAGGGGCTTGTAGGTCTGACGCATGATCGGTCGATGAGGCCCTCCATTGAACCGGCGTATCACCTGGGGTGTACCCCGCCTCAACCTTGCACAAAAACGGTTGGACTGATCGTTACACCGACCGTTTCTGTGAGATCCCGTCGATGCTGCTCCGTTTAATATTCACAGCAAACAATTCTCGCTCCATCGGATATTGAACCTCTCTTTGTTATCGCCAATTATTTCTTCACAGAGACCAAAAGTTTTCCTTGTCCTTTCCGCTATCGTTATAGAATCCTTCCTTTCGTTTGTGGAGGACATTGTTTACAGCAATGCTCCGGTAAAAAGTTTTACGCCAGCATCCAGGACTATTCCTCTGACCGTTCCTGCTAATTGATTGTTGGATCTTCAGGAACAGCCGGTGTTCAGGTGCATCAAGGTTCTTGTAGACTCAAAGTTTGGGTTCAGAAAAAATACTTCGACCAACAAGGAAGTGAATTCATAAAATCTTGATCCGGTCTAATCCAGACCCAGCAATCAGGATCTTTGGGGGTCTTGGCCGCAGACGGTTTATCTTTACCGCTGACTTCTTCCTTTAAGTTTGGTCTCACTTCTTCAGATACATGAAGTGATGGAGAAGAGAAAAGAGGTAGAGCGTCAGGAAAATGGGATGAGAGCGGGAGGAGAGGGAGAACCAATGAGGTGTGGGAGGAAGTGTATGAAGCAAAGGTGACGGAGAGGACAGAGAGTGTCAGAGACGAACCGATGGACAGATGTCAGGGAGGAGAGAGGATAGATGTGAGGAGAGGTGGAAATGACAACGATGAGATGCAGGAGGAGGAGGGTTGGGGGGTGATGGGAGTGACGGAGTATGCAGCAGACAGACGGAGGGAGAAACTGATGGGGCTGAAAGGACAGCGGAGGGAAAGAGGGAGACAGAACAGGAGCTAATGGCTCGAGGATGAGAGAGAGAGAGGAGATGGACAGAGGTGGATAGACGAGTACAGCGAGTCAGCGTGAGAGGAAGGAGGGAAGCCTGGGGGGGTGATGGATGAGGTGGAAGGTCGGCCGCGAAGGAAAAGGGGATGGATTAAGTTGGGAGAAGGAGAGACTGATAAATGAGTGTATTTCAGAATGACCCTCAGTCTGGGCAGCATCCTATTAGCACAGCGAGCTAATAACGCCAACCGAAGGCCTCCGAGAGCAACTAATCAGGATCCGTTCACAGCCGCATCTGGATCAAAACATCCTGGATCAGGTCCAACCAATCAGGAGCCTCGAAAAGGCTTCAAGGTGCTGCCATACCACCCATCATCACCTGAGATGAATTCTCCTTATCTGGACAAGCTAACCAGAGAGCGATTAGCATACACAATAAGACCAGCTGGTGCTGCGAAACTGGAATCTGAAATAAAGTTTGACGCTGTTGGATAACTGTAGGTCAAAGGTCAAACTGCTTGAAGACAGAAGGTCAAGAGTTCAACTCATAGAACCAGGAAATCCTGCATCCTGGATCCAGAGTCCCTTCAGGTTTTCCTCCTAAACAGACCGGCATACAAAGATCCTGCCCGGATTCAAAAATCAAACGAATGAAGAAGAAAAGTGGAGATTAAAGACTCGGAGAGCCGGGATGGAAAAAGACAGTTAATGGACTCGGGAATGACGGGAACAGTGGATGGAGACAGGATCAGACGGGGGAGATGAAAGGATGAAGGGCGGAGCTCGAGAACCAAAGACTGGGTTCAAAACCACATCCCTGACAAGTCTGATGGAAACTCCGGCGATTGAAACATGAAAGAACGGGATCGCGCCAATCAGAAGAGACTAATGGAAGGATTGTTCTGACACAATGGAGCTTCCTTCAGAAGGACAGACTTCCTTTTGGAACGCTTAAACGAAAGCTGTGCAAATAAAAGTGTCGTCTGCGAAAGCCCAAACTTTCAGAGTGTGATGTTTCACGCAGGGCGCCGCCAATGATCGAGTAATTACTGCACCGCCGCCACCGGTGACGACCCCAATTCTGCAGAACGTCACGGTTCAACCAGATGGGAGGGAGGAATGGAAATGACAAACCGGGATGGGAGCAGAGAGGAGAAAGATCTCTAATGACTTCCCCTCCGGGCGGCGCCTACCTGATCGGACCCCAGCGCCACAGGGTGGGATGTGAACTCGTGATGGAGCCACGAGGATGGGAGGAAGTACAGCAGCACCTCGAGATACAAGCTGCTCCATGTACGAGTTATTGGAGATACGAGTCATGCTTTAGGACACCAACACGACTTGGTGGTGGATGGATACGTCAGGTGAGACCGGATCTCATTCTCATTGGTCGAGTAAAGACGTAGCTTGTGTGTTCTTGTAACTTTTGCATTTCTTTTCATTCTTTACCATTGTTTAAATAACATATATAATTAATTATACAAGGGTAAAGTCTGCATGTCTATTGGTTGATAAAAATATTGGGTTTTTTTCATTAATTTGGGAGTTAGGTAGTTTTTCCACTGCTGGAACGGACTGAACTTGTAGATACTGCGTGGGGGGAGGGGGCGATGGACGGAATGTCTTCCCGTCTCACTTTGTTCCCGGGGTAACGCAGCCCGACATCGCCACGGCGATGATCCACATGAATATATCAGATATGACATCAGATTCAACGGCCGTGACAGAAAAGAACGGCGGCTCCGGAAACGCAATTTAAATATTTATGATGGATGAACGTCCCGTCGTCTCCACACAACGGTCCGGAACACTGGCAGACGTACGGAAAGAAAAAAAGGACGTGAGGACACGCCTCTTCCTCCTCCTCCTCCCTGCTGCGGCGGTCTGAACGCTCCTCTGGTCGTCTGTGCCCTAAATGTTCTCATATATTTTAAGTTCCGCCCACAGTGGGTTTACACTCGTGTTCTGGGATAATGAGGTCGTTTAAAAGCGGGGCGGAGCTACGCTGGGAATACGCCGCGATGCTTCCCAGACTCTTAATGGAATCGTAAAGGTGAAAAATGTGCGGTAGGCTACCGGCGGCGTCCTGCCGGGTCCTACGGCCCACTCACCCACAACAAGTCTAATCAGTCAGACCGCGGCCACCTGAGTGGGAGGGGAGGAGCGTCGGGGGCTTTGAACCATAAACACGCCGGTTAATAACGTTTCCTGAGCACAAGGTCAACCAAGGGCGACCGGAGTCCAGACCCGACGGGGCGGAAACAAACCCAGAACCACCTGGACCCGGTCCCACAAACCCGACTCAAAATAACACAAGTTCATTCTTATCCGATGTCGTGGGTCACATGGGTTGCTGGAGCCAATCCCAGCGGATTTACAGGCGAGAGGCGGAGACACAATTTCATGTTTTGGGGAAATAAACTTATTTTGTTCACAGCTGTGTTTGTATTTTTTTAGTTTCCAGACAGAATTACTCTAAACGCCATCAGACACGCCCCCTCCCATCTGTTTCGTTTGCTCCGCCCACCAGAAAATATCTGATGTCATAGTAGGCTTAGCCCCTCCTCTTTCTGGGAGGAGCTGCTTACAAGTGGGCGGAGTTACCTCTGAGCATACACTGGAAAGGAGAAGCCGCACCCACTTCTGGAGGGGGTGTGGCTAGCCTTGACTAATTTGCATGAGCAAAACACATGAAATGCATTCATGAAAGCATTGTGTTCATTATGGGATGGGTCAAGCGGCGCCTGGAGACGACAGCAAATCCGTGCTCGTGTTTGTCCCCCATGTATCCCCACCACCATGACCCGTCTAAGCCCCTCCTACTCACTCTGTGATCTCCTCGGTGACGGTGTGCTCCACCTGCAGGCGGGAGTTGACCTCGATGAAGTAGTGCTTCCCGTGTTTGTCCACCAGGAACTCCACGGTGCCGGCGTTCTCGTAGCCCACCTGCAGCAGAACCAGAAGCAGAGAGAGTTTCAAAAGGCGCCGAACCGACAACACGAAGAGCGGCGAGCAAAAAGAGCGCCGCGTCACGCTAATGAGGCGCGAAGAGAAGAAAAGCAGACTATTAAAAACACGACTGCGTAAATAAAGACGAGGCGTCACATTTTTCTTCATTTCCCTGGAACGCGATAATTACACCATTAATCACAGCGAATTTATAGAAACGATAAAACACAAGCTCCGCCCTCCTACTTTACTCCCCACCCCCCTCCAGCTACCACACAAGGACACAATCAGGATATTTAAGGAAGGCCAAACCTGACATTTGGCTACGTCCTGCGCTCTGATTGGCCGGCTGGCTCTTCTTCTCCTGTATAAAACATTTTGTAACCCGTCTTTAAAAACTTGCTGTATTAAAGTTATTCCTGCTTTTATTTAATTACTAAAAACCCATAAAGGTTTTTGATGTAGGACCTCCATTTAATTCCTCTGGCGCCGAACAAACGTTCATTCATCAGCGCCGCCCCGTTCACAACCGCCATTTAAAGCGACGGCGCTGCTCTTAATACCTTTTCAAGCTTCTTTTTATTGCTTGCTTTCAATGCAATGGAAAAAAAAAAAAGAATAATAATCAAATGTCGACTCTCCACTTCTGACGCGGCGCGTTTGCGTCTGTTCCGTCTTAATTACACGGGTTCATTATGATCGGACATTTCCTGTTAAATTTTAATGTCTGTTTTATCTTTTAATTACGTCTCCGACGCTGCTTTTTAATTATTTTTCCTAATTTCCGCGCTGCCGTAATGCCGAGAAAATGTTTTAGTGGAACGTGACTCGAGCAGGGATATGAAGAAGAAACTCAATAAAACAAACTTTCATCCTCAGTCGTACATCAGAGGGTTTCCACAAAAACAGACGCTTTCCTCAGATCAAAGCGTTTCACGTGATGAAGATGATGAGGATGATGCTCCTCAGACGGAGCGATCATTAACGTTAATGCTAAACCAGGTCACAGGAGGCTTAGGCCCGCCTCCAGGGGCGGAGACAATACAGGTGCTCAGGGTTTTGTTGGAGTAAGACCTCTTCTTCCTCCTCTTCCTCCTCTTCCTCCAGAAAGCAGAGGAAGCTTCTGAGGAAGATGAAGGCCTGTGGAGCGTTTGAGGGCCACAGATGGTAGGATGGAGGATGGAGGTGGGCGGAGGGAGAGCAGATGGCTGGACGGAGAACAGAACGCCAGACGACTGGAGAGCGACAGCCAATCACAGCGCCCGTGGAGCTCCATGAGGAGGGGCCTTGGGGCGGGGCTCACAGGCCCAGAGTTGAAGATTGGCGGTGATGTCAGCAATGCTCTACAAAATATAATCGACCGGGAAACCTTCAACAGATCAAAGAATTCCTGATTGGAATTCCGTTCGTTTGGGAATAGAGGCGGGAAAGTCCTGCTCCTGACCACCAGGGGGAGCTCTCTGAAGAAAGTCCAACATCTTGACGTGACCTTTGACCTTTGATCATTAAAATACTGAAAGAGTGAATGAAGATCCCAGGATGACCTCACCCAATTGGTTGTGACGAATGCAGCATCATCTGGAGGCGGAGACTAATGTGTGTTGGTTTAAAATGCTAACGGCTAGTTAGCATGTTGGAAACGTAAAATTGGAATTTTATAGAAATTTATAAAAATGTTTAAATATTCCGGACCATTTTTCTGGCTCCATCGCTTCCACCCGAGGGGAAAGAAAGAACAATCAGACGAGGAACGAGCCAATCAGAGCGCTCCGTCAAGGTGTAAATGGCTGTAAAAAGAAATTTAGGCGCCATGAAATACGCCATAAAACATGTTCGGCGTTCCGGACGTGCGATTCCTTGCTTTGGAGCAGCGATTAGCGTGACAAGCTAATCCATCTGCAGCCCCGGTGAGCCGGGCGCCATGGCGCTGCGGCGGGAGCAGATCGGCGGCTTGTTTTCTCACATTACGTCTGAATCAGGTGGACTGGAGGAAGCTAGCGGGCTATCAGGCGGCAGCGGGACAGGAAGTAGAGCGCGCTTTGGAAGCAAAGTGGCCATAAAGAGGAAACACGGAAACGCCGGAGCGCCGCGGCGGGGGGGAGGGGGGCGGGGCCAGACAGATAGAGTCTACATCAATACCGCCGCAGAAGGCGGCTAACGGGGATTTACTGTCGGCGAGCGGTGGCGCGGCGTTGTGGGCTCATAAAATCTGATGTTTTCTATCAATTAAAGGTGAAAAAAGAAAAAAAATGGCGCCGCAAAGCGCCGTCGTAACTTTAGGAGACGAAGAGGCGAGGAAGACTCGGCCAAAAATAGCAGCGCACGCTTCAGAGGGCGCTCCTGCTGACCGATTGGCTGTCAGCACGTCTTTTTTACTCGTCCTTCCTTTCCTCCGTTACCGTCCACCGCCGCTCCTCTTCCTCGCCGACCTCACATCTTCCTCTTTGGCCTTTCAGGAAATGCCAGCTACGGCTCACTTCCACCCGGAAAAACGTTTGCCTCACATCCCGGAGTCGGAAAGGTCAGGAATAAACGAGAGGAAGTTCAGGTGTTTGAGGAAGATGAGCCTCCTCTTCCTCCTCCTCTCCCTCACCCCCCCCCCCCGGGCCAATGGAGAGGAAGATGGGCGGGGCTTGGTGAGACCGGGGCCATCGTTTCCCGTCTGGAGCGTCATATTATCCGGGTTCTCATCCGACTGCCCCCCCTCCTCTAATCCTTTTCACATCCTAAAAGCCTCCTCTTGCTCCCTGATCTTCCTCACCCACTCCTCTTCCTCTTCTCAGGGGTTAAGCTTCCTCGCTCTCCTCCCCCCCGCTTTTATTCTGTTGCTTCGTCAGGAGCTGATAGAAGCATAACGAGCCCTTTGTAAACAGGGAACACACACACACACACACACACACACACACACAGGTGTGTTTGATCCTCATGGCTTCCTCACCCCGTACTCCATCCCCCTCTTTTTCCTCTCCTTCCAGTCAGGGCAGATGGGTTGTGTGTGTGTGTGTGTGTGTGTGTGTGTGTGTGTGTGTATTTTGACATTTTGTGCGCTTGCCTGTCAGAGTTTGGCTGCAGTCGGCGTGACGACAAGCACACTGCAGCATTTGACACAGCCCGAGGGAGCGAGGAAGAGGAGCGAGGAAGAGGAGCGAGGAAGGTGGCGGGGTTTTTTTTTCGTGTAGGAATATTTTAGACTACGGCGTAACGCATCGACTCAACTGGTCGCGTTCGGTTTTGTGCGATGGCCGGCGAGCGAACGACACCCAGAGGTCATGTGATCGCTGGAGGAGCGTGAAGAGGAACGCCACAGGAAGCTCCTCCCACTTTTGGAGCTTGTTGATGTGACAGGAAGAAGTAAGGGCTGGAGTCAGGAGTTTCCTGTTAGACCCGATTCAATCAGGAGGAGCGGCGCCAAAGGGAGGAGATCACATGACCTCCTGAGTGGTGATGAAGATGAGGAGGAGGTGAGGAAGGGAGCAGATGGGGGGTGACGCCCGTCTGTCACCCGTTACCCCGCTGGGAGCGACAGGAAGCAGGAAAACTGCTGAGGACGGAATCTGTTAATGCTTCCTAATGGGAGGAAGAGGAAGAGGAAGCGCTGGCATCCTTCCTCCTCCTCCTCCTCCTCTTTCTCCTCCTCTTGGAGGTTCCATCTTCCCCTGCAGGAGGAGAACGTTACAAACTTTTAATCGTGGGGGGGGGGGGGTCGGCGCTGGTGGGAGGCCAGGCTGAACGTCATTAGCGGGTTGAAGCGGCGCCGGCGAGGTGAGGCCTTATGGGAAATCAGCGCCACGCAGACCAAAGACGGATCCAGTTTTTTTTTGCTGGCGTCAGACAAAAGCAGCTGGAACGCGTTTGGCGCCGGTCGCTCATTAATCCAATCAGGATTAAGTTAAATGGAACTGGACCTCCAGCCGCGGCGTTCCACTTCATGTGTGGAGGGGGTGCGTTTTTTTGTGAACGCGGCGCGTCCCTTTCTCTCATTTAAACATCCGCCGCTGTTAGCCGCTACCGCTCTGGAGGGCTCCGCCCCCACAGGATGCTCCTCCCTCCTTCTAATCTGTCGCTTTCAGCTCGACTCCGCCTCTCCGTCCAAAAAGTCCACACGTCAAAACGCATGAGGACACGGGGCAGGTGTTCCAAACGCCACAGAATGACTTCCTGCTTCCACAGGAAGTGACACGTCTCCAAGACGACACATAAATATCTGCTGTCAGGTTCAAACACACAAACAGGATGTTTACGGTCGGTAATAATAACAATCATCACGCCGTTGACGGGACGGCCGACGCCTCCAGGGACTGCGTGTCACCTCTGGTTTCTGATGCCCCTCTTCGCTCGCCGTCACCATGGCGACTGACAGTAGAACTAATCCCTGCGTTTTCAAGCCCTCCGTGTCGACAACTGGCCCGAAATACGAGGAGACGCTGGAACAAACAAACAAACAAAAACCGGACGAACCAATGTTCTGAATGATGACATCACAGCAGGGAGCGGCACCGACCAATCAGAGGCCAGGTCGGAGAGAAGGGGGCCAGACTTTGAAGTTAATATTTATTTCGTATTTATTTCTCTCGTTGAACACATCAGCCTTCTGCCGCTCCTCAAAGTAATCGATTACATTCGGTACTCTCTAAAGCTAAACAGGTCGTCAAACAAAAGCCGCACAGAGTGAGACCTCACCACGCGTCAAAATCAGACGCGACGGCTACAAATGCTAAGCTAATGAGCGGCTCAAATCAGCTAACGGTAAATAAACTAATAATATTATATAATCACTTATAAATACGAATTATAGCTCTAGTGAGTCAGCGGAGTCCTTCTCACGGCTCCGTCTGAGTCACGACAAACCGGCTTGGAAAGACAAGCGTAAAAATAAAAGGTGTGAAAAATAAAGCGCAGCAGAATAAAACTTAGGCATAAAACCAGTCGGTGCAGACGGCGAGATGAAGGGCTGAGGAGGAGGAGGAGGCGGAGGAGCGTGGAGGAGGCGTCGGCGGCGGGAGGGGTTTAAACTCAAGCCGCCAAATTGAATTAAAAGGCTCCGATTCGCCTGCAGATCGGCGCCGGCGCTCCGACGGTCCTGCTGCTCATCCATCAACACTTCATAACACGGATCAGCAAGGGGGGGGGGGCATCATGAACGCAACACGACGCAAAGAAGAAGTACGCCCCCTGGTGGCAATGAACACACACTGCAGGCGTGACACTCGTCCACAATACGGTCCGACTCGTCGGTTCTGAGCGACCTTTTTGTATCAAAGGTTTTGATTATTATTATTAATTATAAATAAAGTTTATTTGACTCCATCCTTCCTGGCGGCTGAAGAGAAAACGCTGCGTCAGCGTGACTCAGCTGAAACACCTCTCTAACAGGAAGCAGTTGTTGTTCTTCTTGTTCATCCCCAACAATCCTCAGAGGAGCCGACAACCAGAACGGAGAGGTCGTCTCAAGGTCAGCTCCGCCTCTCGTACGACAGTTTCATCAGTCTGTTCCATTCGGGGTCGTTTTCTTTCCTCCGCTCTTCTCTCCATCCCTCCCTCCCTCCGCTGGTCCATTACCTGAGAGGCCATTACCGGCGCCGCGTTCACTCAGGCTGGATGGAGGAGACGGACGGCGTTCGTCTGAACGGACGGATGTGGGGAACGCTGATGCGTCGAGTATCCGATCAAAGCACACAAACAGCCACAAGATTGAAACGCCGCTCGGGGGGAGGTGTGTTTTCAGATACGCGGTGCGTTCACAACCCCCCCTTGGAGAATTAAATCGTTCCATGCCTAAAAACGACTGTTTCACCAGCGCGTTGGGTGGGTTTTGGGCGTCGACGCCTCGCTTACCTGTCTGGCCAGGTTGACGGCGTCAGAGTGGAGGCGGGTCCTCAGGTGGGGGTCCAGCTGGAAGGCGGGGGCGATCTCCACCACCTTGAGAAGACAGGACGTTATTGATGATGTCATAGCGACTGCGAGACTGTCAAAATAAATGGAGTGGTAAAGCCAACATATTTCAAACCCATAAGCCCCGCCTACCAACTCTGCATCATTTAACCTGGTGACATCATAGTGTAACCTGTTAGCTTTAGCATCATAATTTGCCTTTCATTTAGCGAGGGCGGGGCCGGAGGAGATCTCAGATTACCTCTCCTGGATCAAAGGGGCGGAGGCTCGGCGGCGAGCGCCGCCTTAACGGGATTATCATCCGTGATCTGATTAACAGGCGAGGAGGAGAGAGGAGACAAGACGGGATGAGATATTAGAGGTTAATCGACTGATGAAAGCGTCGCCGTGACGACGGCTTCTCGCGCCTCTTTGTTGCTTTGACAATCAGGTAATTTGATAAATGTCATTTATTTCTAATTGAAGCGAAGAAACGCAGAAAAACCAGCCGTGACAAATCGATGGGATTAATTCTGCCTCCAGAAACTCTTAAACTCTGATCCGATGACGGCGTCACGGTGGCTTCTCATTGGTCGATAATCCTCTTACCCCCTGCCGCTCCGGACGCGGCGACACCCACATCATTACTGATATAATCACAAGAGAATAACCTGAGCCTTCACGGTTTGAATGGAGAAAAATTAAACCCGTCCTTTTAGCCCCGCCCCCTTCAGCAGCGACTTTATGCTAACCTACGTAGCAACACGCCAAGCGTTAGCCAGGTTAGCTGGAAAATGAGGACTCACCTTCTGGTGTCGGCGCTGGATGGAGCAGTCTCTCTCGTACAGGTGGATGACGTTCCCGTATTTATCACCTGGGGAGGAAGGACATGTAAACACACAACAGGAAGTAGCAACAGGAAGTATCACAGCAGCAAGCAACAACGGGAAACGACAGGAAGCAACGACAGGAAGTAACAACAGGAACTATGACAACAGCGAGCAACACCACAGGAAGCAACGACTGGAAATAATGACAGAATATAAGAACAGGAAGCAACAACAGGAAGTAACGGAAGGAAGCAACACAACAGGAAGCAACGACAGGATGCATCGACAGGATGCAACGACAGGAAGCAACAAAGGGACAGGAAGTAAGACAACAGGAAGCCAATAACAGGAAGCAATGACAGGAAGCGACAACAGGAAGTAACAGGAAGCAACGACAGGACACAAGACAACAGGACTCAAAAATGGAAGCAACACCAGGAAGTAACAATAGGGAGCAAGATAACAGGAAGCAAGACAACAGGAAACAAGACAACAGGAAGGGAAACCAGGAAGCAACACAAGCATGCAGGCAAAGTAGCTCCCATCTGCTCTCTCTCTGTCTCTGGTGTGACCGGCCCGGTTCAGAGCGTCAGTGTTAGCATTGCGCTAGCGAGGTGGACCTACCGAGGATCTGCACCTCGATGTGTCGCGGCTTCTCAATGAACTTCTCCACGAACAGCGCTCCGTTACCGAACGCCGCCAGCGCCTCGGAGTACGCCCGCTGGTAGTTCTCCTCCAGCTCCTGGCGACAGACAGCAGATCCATGCAGGTCATTACATTAGATCAGGGCTGGGGGGTGACACACCTGAGTCCACAGACAGCTGGGGGGGATGTCCCACTCTGGCCGGCTCCTCCCACAGGAAACACATGAATCATTCATCCTGTTCCTGTGGCTCAGGAGGACGCTGAACGCTAGCAGAAAGATGCTCAGTAACGACAAGGTAACACAATGTTAGCACAGCACTTAACGTAGTGCTATCTGTATGCTAACACCATGCTAATGCACCAACATCATGCTAAAGTAGTGCTGTCTTTATGTTAACGCCATACTAATGCACTAGCAACATGCTAATATAGTGCTGTTTTCATTAACACCATGCTAATAAACTAACATCATGCTAACCTAGCACAATCTTTTTGCTTCGATTGTGCTCACATGTTGTTAGCACTATGTTAGCGCAATGCTAACACAATAAAAATCAAAGTTGGAGCTCAAACCAACAAATAAAAAAAAAGTTAACAACGTTGACTCTATTTTTAACAAAATATTTAGTACTTTCAGCCAAACTAATTCTTTCGAGCCTCCATTACGTTTCTACAAATTAAAAAAATACTTTAATCAACTCAAATTAATTTACCCACAATTCTAATCTCTGAAGTCTCACGGCGAGTGTCGTTAAAAATCACTGTTTTTCTAAACCACAGAACAGACGCTGGAAACTTTGCTGAATTTAATTTCCGCACCTTCCGCCTCGACTCGGCCCGTCTGGCGGCGGCGCCACTGGAGGCTGGCTACGTGCCGCTCTTCTTTTCACTTCCTGTTTGACGAAATGCATCACGTCTGACTAAAATCTGGAGCTTTAAGTCTGGCTTCCTGTTAGTCAACACAAACATCCTGCCGTACGATAAACAGGCAGGAAACTTTAGTTAAACCTTAGAATAAAGAGCCGGCCCACGCGCCGACGCTCCGGGTCCCGACGGCACTGAGGAGCCTCTTTAGAATTTTGCTCGTGTCGCCGGCGAATGAATGGAGACGTCGACAGTTAATTAGACCAATCACAAAAGGTCAAACTTCCCGATTGATTGCTAACCGACGCGGCGCGGCGGCGATGCTCTGCTGTTCCCTGCTGATCAGTGAAGGCTTTGAAAGATGTGATCATTACTCTAGGTCAAAGATCTGATGATGTTACAGGAGGCGGGACCCCCCGACCAATCACATCAGGGAAAAGGGATTCAATTAGTCGCTTTCATTTGCCTGTAATTTAAAGCTGGATGAGGACATACAGGAGTTTATTTGAGGTCATGTGACAATTTAAATAAAGAAACACGAACGCCAGCGGCCATGACGGCTGACGGGATGAGTCGATCTCCGCCCTCCTCTCCGTCTGATTGGACGACAACCAGCTGCCCAATGAATGAACAAAGATAGCGACAGCGATGCAATGTGCGTTAGCGTCGCTTGCTGCTCTGCACTGACTACGTTCCCTACTTCCTGTGACCCTACGGGACTTCCTGTTCCCTCAGACGGGCTCACCTCGTATTCGCGGACCACCCTCATGCCACGCCCCCCTCCGCCGTAGGCCGCCTTGAAGATGATGGGAAAGCCGTATGTCTGGGCGAACACCTGCGCCTCCTGCAGGCTGGCGATGGGCGCGTCCGTTCCCGGGACGACGGGCACACCTGAGACAGGAAGTGGGCGGAGTCAACAGAAAGTCACAACAGTATCGGGTATTTCCTCTACTAACTCCACCCATTTGATTTGAGAGGAGTTTTCTACATCCGGGATAAGAGTCATCGTCACGACAACAGATAAACTTAAAGAGACAGAACCACCTGTGAACCTCAGGGAGTCACATGGTGATGATGTCATACCTGCGGCGATGGCGAGGGAGCGAGCCTCCACCTTGTCCCCCATCTTGCGGACAGTTTCCGGGGACGGTCCCACGAACATCAGGCCGGCGTCGGCGCAGGCCTGGGCGAAGTCGGAGCGCTCAGACAGGAAGCCGTATCCCGGGTGGATGGCGTCCACGTTGTTGTCCTGAGACCAGAGGAAATATTACCGTCACCTTCTGGCCGGACGACCGCCAGTGAAGGCCACACCCCGACTTGTGGGCGTGGCTGGCGGGTTTAACGCTACGGAACGCCGCTGCGTCGTCTGATGTTTGATTCTAATCCTGCTCATCATCATCATCGACGCTCGCCAGCAGGAGGCGGGACGGATAGCGTTGATCATCCGAAGGTTAGATGGACTAATAAACACACATTCACACACACATTAACACAGACACACACACACATTAACACACAGACACAGACACACACACACACACACACACACACACACACACACCGAAGTCGCTGCCAGGCTTGACAGATAGAGCCATCTTTGGATCAGTGGTTGCCATCTGCTCTTGGATACGAAGCAGACCGTAATTATGGGATGTCCCGTTGTTAAGGGAGCCATTATTGGAAGGCCAGAGTGTCAGATAGGCGAGCACAAACACACACACACACACACACATTCTCAGTGGGATAGAGGCGGACATTCATATTTCTACGGTAACGCCATGGAAAAATGGCGTTACCATGTCGAGGGGGTAAACGCTTATACGCATTTTTCAGACACTCAGCATTGGGGACACACACACACAGGTACACACACAAACACGTGGAACAAGTTGGACGGAGGAGGACTCCAGATTTCATTGGCCGACCGCGAAGAATATCCTCAACTGTCCAAAAGTGATCAGAAAAGTGATCATGAACAGATGGAGGGATGGACTCGAACCGATCTACCAGGTAGGAGGCAGATGGTGGAAACATGAGGAAAAAGAATGATGGTGAAGAGGGAGGTGGTGAAGCATCAGTAAAATAGAGCAGGAAACGAGGATGAAGGAAAAAACGGGGGAGGAAGGACGAAACGGTCAAAGACATGTTGGACCCTCCCCTCCCTCACGACGTCATCCAGACTCCACCCCCTCAGGTGCTCACCTTGGCAACTTGAATGATGTCAGGGATGTGCAGGTAGGCGGCGACGGGAGGGAGGCCTTTACCGATCAGGTAGGCTTCGTCTGCCTTCTGCCTGTGGGGACAGAGACACCTACTAAGACACCTGTTGGGAAGGCCTACACCGTAATACACCCGCTGCGAAGACCTAAAATCTCTATTACACCCGCTAGGAAGGCCTGAACCCGCTAATATACCCACTTGGTAGGCCTACACCCTCTAATACACTCGCTGCGAAGGCCTACACTCGCTGAAAAGGCCTGCACTCACTATTACATTCGCTTGGAAAGCCTACACCTGCTAATACACCAGGTGGGAAGGCCTAAACCTACTCCCCCACCCACATTGCAGACTAATTGACGAGTTCAGTTAATCTGATCACAAACAGCCTGAAGATCTAATACAAGTCTAACCTTTTATCTCATGAAATATAATCTAATATTAATCTAATCTGTTATCATCTAATGTAATATAATCTAATATTGATATGACCTATTATCCAATGTAATCTAATATTAATATAATCTACTATCCAGTGGAATCTAATATTAACATAATCTGTTATGTAATGTAATCTAATATTAATATAATCTGTGATTATCTAATAGTGTAATTGATCTAGTCAAATGTGATCTAATCTCATATGGGATGTTAGAGCTCATGTGTTGCTGATGTTTGACTCTATTCTCAGCTTGTTGCTGATTCTGGTACCTGTGCATCTGCCCCGTGTCCTGCTCCGAGTAGACCGCCACCGTCCTGATGCCCAGCTCTGTGCACGCCCGGAACACCCGGATGGCGATCTCACCTGGAAAAGCACACACGTCAGCGCCTCGTCACCCCACCACCCCCCTCGTTTAAAGTCCCTGTCCCAGTTCAGTCTGAGCTCAGAACCTCACCTCTGTTCGCCACCATGACTTTCTTGATTGGTCGATACTGGGTCTGAGGGGCGGAGTGGGCGTGGCGAGAAATGACACATGCCCTCCTCACGGCCAATAGGCCAAGGCCGCCGCGTAGCACAGAGAACCTCAGCATTCTGCAGGGGGGGGGGGGGCAGAAGGAGTTAGCATGTGATGCTAACGCAGCTACAAAATCTTTATAAGGAGACAAACAAAAAGCCTGATTTGAATCAAGTAACAGATTGAAAATGACTAAAGAAGAAAAATCTGTCCATAAACATGTAAACAACAACAACGACCTCTTCAGACGGGTTTTGCCTCCGTCAGGAGGAGGAGGAGGAGGTGATGAAGGCTGCTCCTCGATGTCAGTCCTCTGCTGCCCCCCTGTGGTCAAACAGCAGCAGTGCCGCTGGAGACGGTTTAGATAAAGTTTTCATTTGTCAGGCTTCCTGACCGGATGAAGTGATCAGACGCTCCACAGACGAGCAGCTTCATCAATAACAAATAATCAACAATCGCAGGGACACAAACAGGGCTGTGTTTACTCCTCCCCAAACAACCCCAAGCAACCCTCCTCTGGATTATCCGACTTCCCCCCTGAGAACGGTTTAATCCAGTCGTCTGTAAACGATTTCAGGTCATGTGATCCGAGTTCAAGGCCAACAGCAGAAATCTGTATTGATTACAGATCAATAGAACCATAGTTCCCATGATGCACAGGGAGTTGAAGTATTAGAAAGACGGATCGAAGTTCCTGAAACAACAGGAATACTGCTCGAAGGCGTTTTTGGAACATTGGGTGGAGGAGGAATACTGGAGGAGAAACTGGATCATCTCCTATAACAAACATCAACCACAAAGGATCTGCACGTAACCCTGACAACAGACAACAAACAAACAAAACAAAGGTAAACATACGATCTTAAGCACCCGAAATAACATCAACAGATTGGATTCCATCTCTTTACGGTGCAGATACCAGACTGACAACACGGCATGAGATCTGGAGGTGGGTCCAGAACCTTTCACCGCGTGAACCTGGACCATTTCACCGCGTGAACCTGGACCGTTTCACTGTGTGAACCTGGACTGTTTCTCATTGCAGAAATGGGACGAATTAAAAGGTACTTGTAGAAACAAACCTTAGAAACAGACACACACACAGTAATTTAATTGTAACATCTGGAACACAGACTCTGCGAACACAATGCATCATGGGGATGCATCTCAGGGACTCTGGCTCATACATTAACTTCTTCCAGATCAAAGGTCGTCTGTGTTGTGACGCTCATACACACACAGACACACAGAAACACAAAGAAACACACACAGAGACTGTGACACACTAACACAAAACTAGCAGGTCCGACCATTGACCTCCCGTCAACACACACGTTATCGCCCAGCGTTTGTGCAACATCAGCGGGTCGGCGGTCCACTGCACCTGTCCGTCTGACGCAGGAGAAGAGCATCTTGGGAAACATCCTGCTGCTGAGGATGAAGAGGGACGATTCCTCACCTCCACTTCCTTCCTGATGGGAAACTTTCGGCGGGATTACCGGTTGTTGTTGAACCTGGAGCTAAAACACTCCCTGGAGTTGTGATCCGACATCAGCGGCCAGAGCTAACAACCAATGGAAAACAGGCGTGTATCCGTCCATCCATCTCCCATCATCCACCTGATACCTCCCCTTAACCACACACTCTTCCTGATTGGTTCACAGGCATCACGTCCAGGTGACAGAACGCCGTGTACCAGCAAGTAGTAACTCTGTTTGGGAACCCCAGTGACAAGTTAGCATCCAGTTAGCATCCGGCTAGCTAACTGGAAAGAATTCCCCCCTCCTATGATTGACCGGCAGCTGATGACATCATGTTGTTGTCATGCCAACACACTTGTAGGGACACCTGTTGGCCCCTCGCCTCCTTCCTGACTTACCTGCCTGTGTCCCTTCAGGTGTGCGTGAGGAGCACTGTCTGCTCTGATGACGTCATCAAGTATCACCTCCATGAAGCAGCTCCCGCCCCATCACCTGCGCGTGCAAGCTCTTTAATAAGCACACGCGGCACGTTGTGACACGAACTTCCACTCATTGTGACGTCACCCCCAATAACCCCCCCCCCCTCCTCCACGACGAGTTCACGTGCAGCGAACAAGTCAGACTTCTCGTGACCGAACCGGTTTATAATCACACCGATGACACGTCGTGCCCCTTCTGCCCCGGTGGGGTCAAACCTCCCCCCCATTGAACACCACGCGTGTCCCCCTCCCGGTCTCCCACCCGTTCCACGTCGGTACTCACGCGCTGCTGGTGTCAGAAGGACGGGGATCCGCTGCAGTAACCGGACACCGAGTGTAGCAGCTGGGCTAGCGGCGTGAGGGTGCCTCCTGCTAGCCGCGGATGATGAGGGTATGCGGGCTGTTGAGTGTAAACACAGCCGCTCGCGCTCACTCAGGTGCGGGCAGGGCTGGTTCCAGGACGGGGGGCGCGCGCTCACAGCGTGGACACACGCGCGCGCTGTCAAGCACCAACTCCCACGGTGTCAGAACCTCACGTGGGGGGGAGCCGCTGGGGCACCGATGCTAGGTGCTAAGTGTCTACGGGGGCTAAGTTAGCTAGCAGCTGGCACCGCTCGGCTCCGGCTGGCGGATATAGCAGTCCGCGCAGCGCCTGTCCCCTACTTAATCCCTGTCTCTCCCTCTCTCGTTCTCTCTGACAGGATGCTACCGAGCACGCCCCCTTCGCGCTCAGCCAATCGCAGAAGAGGAGAGCTCTGGCACGCAGGGAGCGCCACCATTTAAAGAGCGCGAGCCAGACAACGCCCCTACATAAAAGTTCGTAGGACCCAGAGGGAGGAGAAAACACCCGTATGTATGTATGTAAATAAATAAATAAATAAATAAATAAATAAATAAATAAATAAATAAATAAATAAATAAATAAATAAATAAATAAATAAGAAGAAAAATATTAGTGAGTGAGTGAGTGAGTGAGTGAGTGAGTGAGTGAGTGAGTGAGTGAGTTAGTTAGTTAGTTAGTTTGCTAGTTAGCTAGTTAGTTCAGCTGTCACTGACGGTGTATGAATGATGTCAGAAGGAAAATAAGATCAAAATGAAGTAAATAAATAAAGTATGTAAAGCAAATGTAAGGTGAACAAAAAGAAAAGCAAATAAAAATAAAATAAAGTATGAAAACAAACAACTATTTAAACATACAGTGTATATTTATGCTTAATTTCGTTTTCAAGAGATTTAGCACCGCTGAGCATTAGCATGCGACGCTAACACTGTGGTGATATTTGTATTTTATTGGTTAATTTTATTTGTTTTGAATTCACTCCTTTTTTTTTTTAGTATTTAGATGTTTCCTCCTTTTTGATGCTCTTTGTTCGTTGATTCAATGTGTAATTCTGTTGTTTGTTGCTGTTTGTTATTAAAACTATTTAACACAGCCTTTAATTTTACTTGCTGGGTTCAAACTACAAGAAGTGACATGTTTATTTGTTCATGTGACAGATGTTTTTGTTGTTTTTGGACAGTGTAAACTAAGGGAAATAATTTTAAGCCTTAGACATTCAGTCTGGCACAGAGCAAAGAAATCAGTTTAATGTGATCTTCAGTGTTTACGGTGAGAATTCTGAGGTTGAAGCGGTTTGAAGGGGAGGAGGAGGAGAAACCTCAGTGAAACTCATTCCAGGCTCTTCAACAGGTTCTTTATTGTCTGGATATCAGATGTCAGATTTAATCTGTGTGGCGAATCCTCTGAGGGCATCGCTCTGAACCCAACTTGAACTAAAAACACAGAACGACTCGGATTTGAAATCAGATCTTCTTTTCATTTCAAGTTCACGAACACGCCGACGTCATAGCACACGGCTTTGCTCTGGATCGTTTCCCAACCCTTGTGTGTTCTCCTATCGCCTTCAGATAACGGTCTGTGTCAATGACATTCCTGACGGGAAGCCGTCACAACCACCAGGAGGGATGGTGGGAGCCTGAACAAATGAGCACCGATCGATGGGCTGTGAATGGACGACGAGCCGCCAACCTTCTGCTCTCTGATGGACGGGTCTCAAACCCCCTCCAGGAGCGAGGAGGAGGCGTGCAGACTGGCAGGCTTGCAGTGTTGCATCAGCTCATGGCCAGGGCCGCGTCGGATCGAGTCCAGACAATTTTTATGGGACCCCCTCCTGTGCAAAACCTCTCAGTTACTCAGTGTTTATGATCCGGGTGACCTTTGACCTTCTTGGGGTTCGCTCACACTGATTTCTGAGGTGCTAATTTAGTTTCAAAACCAGCTTATAGTCTCTTAACGTTTGTCTACATGATAAAAGCTTATCTGCTGAGACTCTATGGGGGCGGAGCCTGAGGGCTGATTGCGTAACGCCGCCCTGACCTCCTGTGTCAATGACAGCAGGCGACCGCCATCTGCAGCGGCACGCTGCTCGCCGCAGTCTGCAGCGGCACGCCGCTCCAAGAGGTTCACCCCCAGGAAACCACGAACAGGAGGAACGGCGAGGGTTTCAACCACGTCCAATCATTTGAAGAGCACAGACAAGGTGGTGGCCATGTTTCTATGGAAGCCCAGAATGTCCAAACTGTCTGCAGAAAGAAAGTTGCTGTGTCAGCATTGTTTGCTTTTCTGTTTTGGGACGAAAGATTCTTTCTGAGTGAAGTTTGGGTTCACGTCCCTCAGCAAATTTACATGATAAAGGTTTAATTATGATGTTTGGGTTGAGTTCCACGACAGCATTGTAATTAAAAATTTGACTAGAAACAAAGACTAGAAAATGTGGCTGTTGTGGACCAGGAAGTAGCAAAAATTAGTCAGGATGAAGTGAGAAGATGCCTGAGGAATGGAGGAGAAGTGTGCTGGTGCCCATTATTAAGAACA
Organism: Antennarius striatus; assembly: GCF_040054535.1. Lineage (NCBI taxonomy): Eukaryota > Metazoa > Chordata > Actinopteri > Lophiiformes > Antennariidae > Antennarius > Antennarius striatus. Next base: position 10,279,120 of record NC_090798.1, on the reverse strand, counting down.
AGGGAGATGTGCAGAGTTGTGGCAACTACAGAGGAATAAAGCTGATGAGCCACAAAAAGAAGTTATGGGAAAGAGTAGTGGAAGCTAGTCCAAGGGCAGAAGTGAACATTTGTGAGCAGCAGTAGAGTTTCATGCCAAAAAAGAGTACTACAGATGCAGTATTTACGTTGAGGATGTTGATAGAGAAGTACAGAGAAGGCCAGAGGGAGCTGCGTTGTGTTTTTGTAGATCTGGAGAAAGCTGATGACAGGGTGCCCAGAGAGGAACTGTGGTATTGTATGAGGAAGTCTGGAGTGGCAGAGAAGTATGTTAGAGCGGTGCAGGACATGTATGAGGACTGTAAGACAGTGGTGAGGTGTGCTGTAGGTGTGACAGAGGAGTTCAAGGTGGAGGTGGGACTGCATCAGGGATCAGCTCTGAGCCCCTTCTTGTTCGCTATGGTGATGGACAGGCTGACAGACGAGGTTAGACAGGAATCTCCATGGACTATGATGTTTGCAGATGACATTGTGATCTGTAGTGAGAGCAGGGAACAGGTGGAGGAGAAGCTAGAGAGGTGGAGGTTTGTCCTGGAAAGGAGAGGAATGAAGGTTAGCCGCAGTAAGACAGAGTACATGTGTGTGAATGAGAGGGACCCAAGTGGAAGAGTGAGGTTACAGGGAGAAGAGATCAAGAAGGTGGAGGATTTTAAGTACTTAGGGTCAACAGTCCAGAGCAATGGAGAGTGTGGAAAAGAGGTGAAGAAGTGTGTCCAGGCAGGATGGAACGGGTGAAGGAAAGTGTCAGGTGTGATGTGTGATAGAAGAGTTTCAGCTAAAATGAAAGGAAAGGTGTACAAAACTGTGGTGAGACCAGCGATGACAGTGTCACTGAGGAAAAGACAGGAGACAGAGCTGGAGGTAGCAGAGATGAAGATGCTGAGGTTCTCTCTGGGAGTGACCAGGAAGGATAGGATCAGGAATGAGTACATCAGAGGTACAGCACATGTTAGAGCAGTGGTTCCTAATCTTGTTGGAGGTATTGAACCCTGCCATTTTCACATGCCCTTCTTCAGCGAGCTTTTTTTTCTTTTTTTTAAAATTGAAGACATAAGTATATGTTTTTCTGGTGTATTTAATGAATTGTGCATTAATGTCACCTTTTTCAAAGAACAAGACCAAGACAGTGCATGAACTCACATGAAATGAACTACTTGCAAATCAGTGTGACTTCTGCTGTTGTGATTGAGAGACCACTTCAGATATGCGTGGCTTCACCTTGGCAAGTGCTACTCTTATGTCATTTTCACAGCAAAGTCTGTTTCTGTTGTTTTCCATGCAGCTTGAGGAAGTGTTCCTTTATTTTTGCCAGTGTGAGACTAGAGATGCTCAACTTGACATTGCAAATTCTGCAGAACGCTGACTCCCATCACGTTCCGTTACACAGTACATGTAAATTCACGTTGCACATATTCGTCCGTCCACGTCCTTTTTTTGCTCAACATGGTTACTATGAATTAAAATATTAAGAAAGCAATCAGATGACGTACCATCATGACAGGCATCAATCGACTACTGAGTGCGCAAAATCCCCTGTAGCACAGGTAGGCTAATCGATGTAGCGTCATGTTATCACCTGCAGCCAGTGATGGCTAAGGGGGGCGTGTCATCACCAATTGACACAACGTTTCAAACGTACACAGTGATTTGTGTATGTTCGGCAAAAACACCCCACACATCATGTCGGGTGTTCTGTCTTGACCTCCGTCTCCGCCGAACCCCTGAAACCGACTCACCAAACCCCAAGGGTTTGATCAAACCCAGGTTAAGAACCACTGCGTTAGAGGTTTTGGAGATAAAGTCAGAGAGACCAGACTGAGATGGTTTGGACATGTCCAGAGGAGAGATAGTGAATATATTGGTAGAAGGATGCTGAGTTTTGAACTACCAGGCAGGAGGCCTAGAGGAAGACCAAAGAGGAGGTTTATGGATGTAGTGAAAGAGGACATGAAGGTAGTTGGTGTGAGAGAAGAGGATGAAGAAGACAGGGTTAGATGGAGGACACTGATTCGCTGTGGCGACCCCTGAAGGGAAAAGCCGAAAGGAAAAGAAGAAGTATATGGTAGTATATTCAATTCAGTTCAAATAACTATATTCGTCCCAAAGAGTCAAATCCGCTAAAGACAGCTAACCAGCTAGCGACAGCTAGTCAGCTAACGACAGCTAGTCAGCTAACGACAGCTAGTCAGGTAACGCTTGTTTCCTGCTTCGTTCTGGGTTTCCTACAGATGGGCTGGACCTGCCGTCTCGTCCAAACACACACATTTAAGCACACACACATTAACGCGGGATGAGCTCTGTCTCCGTGGTTACTGATCAACAGGCCGGTTTGGGTCCGGAGGCGGCGGACGCGTCCTCCAGTCAATATTAGCCCATTAGCCCGGTGGTGTGTGTCGCTGAGACGTGTGTGTGTGTTCATGCGTGTCACGCCTAACGTGTTCATCACATGTGGGCGGACAAACATTGACTCTGTTCTTTCCATTTCTAGTTTTTAGTGTTTTTTCTGCTGACACAGCAGAAAAAAAAAGCAGAAAAACATTTAAATACATTAAAACTTTATTTACAAGGCCAACATCAAGTTTTAACATTACAGCCACGCCCTACTGCCAGGGGATTGGCTGGTTTCCACCCATCGGCCCGCCTCTTCCTTCTTTCTATTCAACCATGCAGGTAAAGGTTGCAGCGGCGGGGCCACGTCTAAGGAGCCCCATAATTGGCCGAACGATGGCGCAGTGGTGGCCCCTCCCTCATCAATCACATGAGTGTTTGACATGGCGAGGTTGCCATAGGTTACCACGCTGCTGGGGTTCCTGCCCCCAGGGACCTGGGGCTGGAGCAAGGGCCCGCCCAGGCGCTGGGCGAGCAGCTGGGCGGGCCGGTCGGTCCAGTCCTCCGGGCTCTGCCGGTGGATCTTCATGTGGGCGTTCCGGGACTTGATCTTGTAGAACATTCTGGAGATGAAGAAGAAAAGAGGGACAAATGAAAGATTGTCGGCCCCCGGAGCCAAACAGCCGGAGCCCCCGCTTCCTCTCCTGTGATTGCTCACTTGCCACACAGCTTGCAGGGGAAGAAGCTGGCCAATGAGGGTGCAGGAACCGGCAGCTCCAGCCCAACCTGCCTGTTCGTCCGTCGGCTGGTGGGCGTGACCTAAGGGGAAAAGACCAATCAGAATCCTTCTTTTTATTTCGCTGTCTTGGGAGCAGACGAACCACAAACAGGACGACAGGAAGTAGAAGGTCTCACACTCGTCTGCTCCATCCCCCCATCTCTGCTCTCCTTCTGTTTGTCCTGCAGCTTCTTGCTCAGGTAGAAAAACTCCACACACTGACCTGTGGTCTTAGTCCGCACCTGTAACATGGATATGGTCACAGTGTGTGTGTGTGTGTGTGTGTGTGTGTGTGTGTGTGTGTGTGTGTGGTTACACAAACAGTACCGTCTTCTGTACGAGAGAGAACTCCTTCCCGTACGTCCCCAGAGCGGCGCTGAAAAGAAGCTTCTCACCGTCGGTCCAAACATCACTACCTGTGGGGGGGTGAGGGGGTAGGGGGCATGAGAGACATTGAAAACAAAGACATAAAATAACACTGGGGGGCGGGGCTTAGATGGAGGGGCGGGTTTTCACATCATGAATGGACAGTTCTGTAGAGGAATGTTTCCCATGTGGTTCTTTGTGGCTTTTAATGCAGTAAACAGGGGGGGGGGGGGGTGATTACAGTGTCAGGAGGTTCGGCCTCCCACACAGAGCTTTATTGTGTGACGGGAGGGGGGGGTGGCAGCTCCTCCTCCATTTTGGTTTAAAGTTTCCTGGACTGACAAACAATTTAGACTGTTTGTCTTTCCAAACTGAAGAGACTCCAGAACCAATCAGAACCAAGCTAGAATTAATCCAGAACCAATCGGAACCAATCTAGAATTAATCCATAACCAATCGGAACCAATCTAGAATTAATCCAGAACCAATCAGAGCCAATCCAGAACTGATCCAGAACCAATCCAGTCAGGAGGATGGACAGAATGGACCAATCAGGAAAGAAAGAGTTGAGAGGTTCACCAGAGTAATGATAGGTTCCTGTCAGCGAAGAACAAGAGAACAACAGCAGGTCCAGGGTGTCCTGAGGGGGGGGGGGCAGAGACAGACATAGGTAATAAATCCATTGTTAATAAGTTATTGATAAGTACAGACAGGCGGAGGCCGACGGCGACACACCAGAATGTTCCCCTCGCAGCGGTGCAGACAGTGTAGCGCCAGCTCCACGTTGCTGCCCCCTCCTGGTAAACAGCTGGAACTACACACTGACAGCAGCTGGTCCACTGGGCAGCACACACACACACACACACACACACACACACACACACACACACACACACACACACACACACACACACACACAATACATGTTACACACATCGTTATGCAAAACACCCTCTTCCATCTCCACACACGTGTGTGTTCACCTCTATCTTGCAGGTCGGCGCTCTCCTCCAGGTCATCCAGAGGTTTCCACAGCAACTGTTCCCACGGCGACTCATCCTCTGACTCCTCCCTGCCCTCAGAGCACTGAGGAAGCTCCGCCTGGAAGTCCTGACCCACGTTCACACACCTGGAGGAAGGGATGGAAGGATGGAGGGATGGAAGGATGGAGGGATGGACGGATGAAGGACGAGAAGTGAACGCATGAAGAGCGACTCACGGGAAGGCCCCGCCCTCCTGCCCTCCACTCGTCTCCCCCCGTCTGTGATGGAGGGATGACAGGGAGGAGTAGAGACCCACGCCCGTCCGGGAAGGATCGAGGAGGGGTGGAGGAGTGTAGCGCCCCTTCTTCTGATCCCTGGAGGACTGAAGGATGCTGGGAAATGGAGTCCCAGTGTAGATTTGGGAGAGCTGCTGTTGGGAGAACATTCATTCTGTTAGCAGAAATAAGATAAAATAAAAACAAAAAAAAACTTCCTGTGGTGAAAACAGGAAGTGTCACCCTGAGCTGTGATTGGTTGACTCTTCCTGATCCATTCTTTGCTTTCTGGGACACCATATAAGGAGGCAGCTTCGCCGCCGCCTCGCAATGGAGAGAAGGATGGAGGGATGAAGGAGTGAAGGAAGGGGGGCGGAGCGACGAGAGGAACGGGGGTCCTGGAGACGCTGGAGACGGAAAAGAATTCCAGGTTGGATGTGGAATGTTAGCTTAGCTCGAGATGCTAACACGTCTCACCTGCAACGCTCTGGAAGTCGCCGCCGTGACCCGACCTCAGGTCACCCCCCGTGATGTGGGGGTCACCGGACGCCAGTGCCCACATCGTCCCGGAGGAATAGATGGATGGAAGCGCCTGGAGGTGTGAGGTGAAGAACTGGAGCGCGTCCACCGAGTCTCCGCCATGGGAGGATGGGTGTCCAGTGGCGCGGAACGCCACGGGAGAGAGGGCGGGGGGAGGCCGAGGTGTGGGAGGTGGGCTGAGAACAGAGGGCATGAGGTGGGAGGAGGCGGGAGGAGAAGGGAAAATGGGTGAGGAAGAGGAGGAGGGAGGGACGTAAGAGTCCGGATTAAAGCCGAGACTTTCCCAGAGCGATGCGGAGGATTCCCCGCTGGGAACGAGCGAGAATGTCTTCCTCCGCTGGGGGAGGAAGGCCTCGGAGAAGGAGTCCAGTTTCTGAGTGGAGGCCACGCCCCTCCTTCTCTGAAAGGAGGCGGAGTCACTGATCCAGGGTTCCTCCACCCCCCCCGCGGACTGGATCTGGTCTTCCCCGGAGCCACAACTGGATCCCAAGTCTTCCTCTCTTCCCAGATAATCGCTCAAGTCGGGTTGACTGCAATCTCCGGCTAGGTGGCTAACGTTAGCCTCCCTGTCGTAAAACTCTTTGCTTCTAGCTTCATAGCTAGCATAGCTACTCATGTCGGCTTTGAGGTGGCAGTCGTTGGCGTTAGCGTAGCAGAAATCGTCCGCCGCTCCTTCGCAGCTCTCCCAGAACTCCTCCTTCTTGATCCCGACAGGCCACGCCTCGTTCAAACGGACACCTAGCCTGTTAGCATCTGCGTCGCTCACGGTTAGCAAACCTCTGAGTTGCCCGCCCTTGTTCTGGTACTGGTCTGGTGGAACCAGGACGGGCTGGGGGGGCGGGTACCCTAGATCAGGACTCTGGGGTAGCGCGCCTGGAAATGATGGGCGGTGGTTGGAGAAGTTCTCCATGATGATTGGCTGGGTGGATCTAGAACGCTAACAGAACACAAATACAATTAGGGTTAGCAGTAGCCGCTAGCTGGTAGCTATATTTACCCAGGATTCCTTGTGAAAAAGATTGCTGTACCTTTTTATAAATAACAGTTCCTACTAGCGTTCATGCTAACACCGTCTGCTCAGACTGGATGTGTTTGTTAGCTCCAGTGATAGAACGTATTGTCATCCGCATAAAAACACAGGAAGGAGCTAACCAGAAGCTAACGCCGCTAACACATTCCGCATTTTAGAGATTTGTGACAATTTTTTTTTTTTTACACACGTTTGATGAAAGAATCTTTAAAAAAAATAAAAAAAAAGTTTCAACCGTGAGCGGATTGTTGTTGTTGTTGGCGTGTTTGGTTGTTGGTTCTATCGCCCTGCTGGCACTCAGTCAGAATGGAGGAAGAATGGAGGAAGAAGAGACGACGAGACAAACACGCCGTTAGCGCCATTAGCGCTGTTAGCGCCTCAGCTCCTTCTGCCGCTCCTGGTCCTTTGAGTTCCTCGATTTTTTCGGCTCCTACTCTTCATCGTTCTGTCGCGTCGTGAAAGTTTGTCTCGAATTCTTCTAAACTTTTAACACATTCCTACTTCAAACACACACACACACACACTCGCAGGTGTCAGAGAGGACCAGCGGGTTGTGATGCTGCCTCTCAGCGTTTTTGTCGTCGTGGTAACCACATCCTGAGGAAACAAACGCTGACGGATCTCCCTCATGTCGGCTATCTTTATCTTTGCCCCCCTTTTCTCTCTCTCTGTCTCTCTTCTTCTTCTGTTTTCTCTTTTTTTCATTCTTGAGCGCCAAAAACACTTTGATGACATCACGCGTCAAAATAAAAGCACTTCTTATACCTTCAGTAAATAGTAGCTTAGCTTAGCTGAGCTAGCTGTGGTAAAAATGTGTGTGAAGCCTATTGGACTGGTACAGTATGCATGTGTGTGTGTGTGTGTGTGCGTGTGTGTGTATGTGTGTGTGTGTGTGTGCACGCGTGTGTGTGGAGGCGGCAGCAGCGTATATGTTTGCCAGATCAAGATTCTCCGGCTGAGTCAGCTGACAGGAAATGAGAGGATGAAACAGGAAGGCCGACGGCGAGGTTCAGGGAACCCTCTCACACCTGAAGCCCCGCCCACACAGGATGGAGACAGGTTGCAGGTCTGTGAACCAACAACATGCTCCTGATGTGTGTGTGTGTGTGTGTGTGTGTGTGTGTGTGTGTGTGTGTGTGTGTGTGTGTGTGTGTGTGTGTGTTTGTTAAAATGCCTAATAGATAATCATGTGATCTGCACAGCCTAATCTCTATATGAGCAGGTGTGACACATTTTATTGATCCTTGTGATCGCTGCTTTTTCATTTTTGATCAGATTTCTGATCAATGCCTAAAATTAAACATACGATCATCAGTAGTTAGTCAGTTAGTCATTAGTTAGTTAGTTGGTAAGTTAGTTAGTTAGTTAGTTAGTTAGTTTGTTTGTTTGTTTGTTTGTTGTGTTCATAAACGCATCAGAGGGTGAAACACCTTCATCCTGAACGTCAGATTTTCTATTTATTCAAATGAAAACTGAGAATGAACGGATGAATTGGAGTGGAGGAGAGGCGTCTCTCGCTTTCTCTCAACTTCAAACCCAGTTGGACTTTTTTATTCTGTCCGTCGCCGACAGCAGACGTGATGACCCGCAGGGACGGAGCGAGAAGACGGACGAGAACCATTAAGGAGAACTGGGGTTAAACTCTACAACTGAACCGGCTGCTGAGGACGGATCCACATTTTTTTTGTTTCGGCATTAAACAACTACAACGGTCGTCTGAAGTTTAATGCGGAAAGACAGGATTTTAATTTATGTTAGCAAATAAATCTGTTTATGTCTAAAACAAGATCACAGAGATCACCGACAGGTCAGAGGTCAGAAATAAAGAAATCAATGTTTGAGTTTATCTATTCTTTTTTAAAAACACAAATATAATAAAAACGTAATTAAATTAAATTAAATTAAATTAAATTAAATTAAATTAAATTAAATTAAATTAAATTAAATTAAATTAAAATATTATGAACACTTGTAGAATATTAGTGTGAGCTCTCGCTGCTTTATAATACATTTATTTACAGTTAATTTATACTCCAGAAAAAACAGTGTTATCATTATTATTTGTGTTGTTATTATTATTATTATTATTATTATAATTTGCATCTTACCTCATCTCTGCAGTCATTAACACACACACACGCACACACACACACTGTCTGGACAATCATTAACGACAAAAAGTTTAAAAGTCTAATAGTTTTCTATTATATTTGAAACAACGGTAACACAAAACAAAACAATAAGAAATTTAAAAAATGCTCAAATAAATGGAAGCCAAATTTTACAAGCAAATTTCCTATAAATTTCTTTAGGGTTTGTTTTGCCGCCAAGAAATTAAGGATATTTTTCACTTTGTAAAAAACAGATTTTTTGATGATAATTTGTTTGTTTCGTTGACAATATAAATGTATAATTCTTTATAAACCTGATTGATGGATCCGACCTCAGGGCGAGCCTCGGTCGGATTCATGTTGGATTCATGTTGGATTCACCGGCGACCCTTTGACCTCTGTCGCTCTGGATGAACCTGACACAAACACTTTTTTCTGGATTTCATGAACAATGTTGTTTGTCTCGTAGCGTATAGCGTGTAGCGTGTGGAGCTTAGCGTGTAGCAGAAGCAGCTGCCGTTAGCCCCGACTCTGCAGATGTTGAAGGAGGTCACGGAAGCTGAGGCGCGCAAAGACATGCAGAAACTCCTCTTCTTCTTCTTCAGTATTGAGGGGATGAAGAGCTCCAGGAGAGCATGAAGCATGTTTACATGTTTACATGTTGACATGTTTATCCAGAGCCCTGCTTGTATCTCATCTTAGACACAATCAGTTGTGTGTTCCAGAGAACAACACCAAAAACTTATGTTGTGGTTCCTCTGCAGGTGCAGAAGCATCTGGGCGTCCCCCCCCCCTCGATCGGGGGGATCCTCATCATCAACTGATTGATCAATTGATTGATTGATTCTCACAGGCAAAAGTTTGGCTTCTACTGAGCCGTCTCAGAAAGTGTGTCTCCAACGCCGCAGCTGCATGAATGCTAATGATGCTAATAATGCTAATAAAGCTGATAATGATAATAAAGCTAATAATGCTAATAATGCTGGTGTGCACTTCAGAAATGTCAGGAGAATGAAAAGAAGTGCTTACCTGTCATCACAGCGAGACGGTTCTGACACTGAAAGCACGTGTGTGTTGGTATGTGTGTGTGTTAGTATATGTGTGTGTGTGTGTGTGTGTAATGTTGGGTAGGGGTGTGTGAGAGAAAGAGGGAGGAGAGAGAGACACAACAAACGAGAGAGAGAGATGATGGCTGCCGTCGTTTCGGTTGATCTTTTATCTGCTCATCCTCCTTTTGTGTGTGTATGTGTGTGTGTGTGTGTGTGTGTGTGTGTGTGTGTGTGAGTGTGTGCGTGTGTGTGTGCGTGTGCGTGTGCGTGTGTGTGTGTGTGTGAACCTGTGTCATAATGATGCTGGAAACAAGAGAAAAACACCCTAATGTGTGGCTTCAGCACACACACACATTCACACATGTTAATGCACGCACACACACACTCACACACACACATACACACACACACACACTTTCAGTTTGACTGTATCTTTTTTCTTCTCATTCCTCGTTTTTTTTTACAGTGACACATTTTTTAATTGTTTTTTATGTCGATCGGTTCCACTAAAGAACTAAATGTGATCCAGTATATTTTAAATAATGACATTAACTACTTTGCATTGTTAGCAAATGTGCTAATGGTAGTGAGTAGTGAACATCAGTCTGCACATGTATGACAATATGAACCATAAAGTAAATAAATTAAATTAAAATATGAACCATAAATTAATTTTGTCAGTAAATAAAGCTGAACTCTTCCTGTGCTGCTTCCTGTTTCCTGTCAGGATGTTTTTTCTGACCGGGAGAAAAGAAAACAGCACTTTGATGTTTTTATTTGCAATTAGATTCCCATCCAAAAACTGCACACATTCCTGGGACATAAAACCCTCTGCTGCTAATTGCGAGCAAGCTAGCAAGCTAATGGGCTAATTTTGTTAGCCTTCTAGTCATCACGCTAAGCTAAAGGCATAATGTGACTTCCTTCACCCAGCTATGCTAGCTGTTATTAAAGCCTCACCCCATCAGGGATGTAGAGATAATCAGTTTCAGCGGAGTCATCGGCCGCCACCACTTCCAGTCTGGAATCCAGCGGCGATTTGTTGTTGTTTGTATTTACATATATGTTTGTATTACACAGATTTGTTTTTTTAGTCGGGATTTTTTTAAAAATGCAGGAAAACAGGCTTTAGTAAATCAAAAATTTTGAAACCGTAATTTCAACACATTTCATTTATGCCGAAGAGGAAAGTTAACAGTTTGGTTTTAAAAAAAACTTAATTCAATTCAATTCAAAAAACTTTATTTGTTCCCAAGTGGCAATTGAAGGGGCAATTAGTTCATACAAATTAAACATCAACGTATAATTAATTACTGATTTAATCATAAACTGAACTGGATGGAGAAATTTTGAGTCCTCCTTCCAACTCATATATATATGTATGTATATATGTGTATATATATATATATATATATATATATATATATATATATATATGTGTGTGTGTGTGTGTGTATATATACACACATATACATATATATATGTGTGTGTGTGTATATATATATATATACACACATATACATATATATGTGTGTGTGTGTGTGTGTGTGTGTATATATATATATATATATATACACACACACACACAGTATATATACAGTGTATATATATATGTGTGTATATATATATATATACTGTATATACTGTATATATATATATAAAGTTAACTTATTGTATATGATATAAAGCTGCACAACAAAATGTTTGCATATGTATATATATGTATATATACATATATGTTTATATATATGTACACTTATATGTATATATATGTATATACATATGTGTATATACATACATACATACACTGTATATAAACATTTTGTGCAGCTTTATGTCACATAAAATTAGCTATTAATTAAAAGTGACATGAAATACTTTTGTAAATACTGAATACTAAAAATATAGTTAAAAAACTATTTTATATTTAAATATTGAATTTAAATTTTAAATACTGAAAGTTTGTTTCTTCTTCTACTCTTTCATTTGTAACTGTTGTGACTTTTCTGACTAGAACATGGTTGTTGTGTTGAGCTGTTCAGGGTTCAAACCCGTGACCCGGATCGGTTCTGCTCGGGTCGGTACTGCTCCGCTCGACAGCCGCTGAAAGTCACGCCGTTGCCGTGGAGATGGCGCGTCACACAGTCGTATCAGTTCACGGTGGAGGTTGCTGGTTTCACTCTGGCGTGGGTTTCACAGACGGGTTCTGATTCCCGTCACCATCCGGCCAAGATCTTCCCCCGTGGCTCAGCGGCGGCCCCGAATTAAAGGCCCTGAAACTCTCGTTTGGGGGATGGGGGGGGGTATTTATGCTATGAAGCTTCTTGGAAGTATTTTAAATTTCAAACTATCAAAAAAATATAGTTTCAGGTTGACCTTCAGATAGCGGGGTTTGACATTTAAAATCAGAATTAATCTCAAGCGGCGCTGTGCTCTATGAAACAATTTTAAACACTTCGTTTCAGGTTTTTTTCTTTTAACTAATTCGTATTTAAAAGATTTTCGAACTTTTGAAACATTTTTTTGAACAAAAACTTTTGTTTAAATGTCAAGCACAAAGGTGGTTTCTACTTCAAACCAGACCTCAGACTGGTTTCCAGATAAAACGTGTGTGTCTGAGTGAATGAGCACGCTGTCACAACACACACACGCAAACTAAAGACACACACTTGAGAATGGCAACACAAGAAAGCTTCCTCTGTCAACAGGTGTGACACACTAACACACACCTGTGAGCTGAAAATAACTGATCTGATATGAACACACACACACGGGAGTCGCTTCAGATTGTTGGGTTTATTGGGTCGTTCTCCTGTTCTGACATGTTTCACTCGTTAAAAACACTAAAAAAAAACAGGAATGCTGCGAGGAGAAACGATTGGAATGTTTTGGAAACAGAGAAATTCGAACATCGGAGTGAAAACAGAATAAAAATCTGAATCGTTTCCAGACAGAAATAAAACTTCAAACTAAAACAGCGGCGCTCCGTTAGCGGCTCGAACTACTGGTTCTGATCTGGTTCTGTCGGTTTTAACTAAACATTAAAAACTTTTTGTTTCTGGGGTAAAGTCGACGTTCCGTCTCTTCTTTTCCTGACGGGTCTCTGCTGCGCTTTGGCGCCGCCTTCAGGCCTTATAGGAGAACTGCAGCAGGACGGCGTGGCCCGGGCCCACGGTCAGCTTGCCCAGCTCCACCAGGGTGTCTTCGCTCAGCTCGTCATCGGTGGACATCTTCACCTTCGCCACTGTCGGCCACTCCAGCTCCTCTGCAGGAACATCCAGCGTTAAAAAACAGATCGGAACGCCATCGTTGCGGTTTTTATCGGACGGACGTCTTACCCGTGGGCGCCAGCTTGAGTGCCATGGTCTCGGGCGCCGCCCCCCAGTTGACCGCTGTGATGTATCGCTCGCTCTGATCCCACACGCGCAGGAAGGCGAGGGACGAGGAGGAGGAGTGGAGCGGGTGGTAGTTGCCGTGGAGGAGGGAGCGCTCCTTCCCCCGCAGGTCGCTGAGGGAGATGAACCACGCCCGTAAGCTCTGGCGCTCCTGCCGCTGGGCCTGGAACGAGAAAACAGCGATCTAGATCTAGAAACGCCGATGGAAGTCCACACCTGTGTCTTGTCCTGTGAACGCGCGCTTACCTCGACAGCCTCATCCACCACCGCGCCCTCGGCGGGTTCCTGATCCAGGTCCCAGAGCATCTTGGGAGAGTCGGGGCCTTGTCCCGCCGGGAGGCCGATCTCGTCTCCGTAGGAGAAAACCGGCGTTCCGGGCATGGTGAAGAGCAACAGCTGGTAGAGGCGGATCAGGGCGGCGGTCGCCGCCTGCTTGGACAGCTGGTCCCTCTGGGTGGCGCCGAGCCCCCAACCCAGACTCCTTTGCTCCGCGCTGAGGGCGTCCATGTCCCGGATGCGCTCCACGCCTGCAGGGTTCAAGAAAACAGATCAAACGAGGTTTAATTCAGGACCTGACAGCAGCCGAGACAGCGGCGCATGACGCCGAGACAGCGGCGCATCAACCACCCACCTCCGCTTTTGCTGCTGAGCAAGTCGGACAGGACCAGATCCACGCCGGTGGTGTTGACGAGCTCAAGCACCTCAGGAGCTGAAACGTTTTCGACGACCCCCATCAGCGCCCTGAAGGGGGAGAAGGCGTGGTCACATGATGCAAAGGGGGCCGGCTTAAACCGGTTTCATCCATTGGAAGAGAGACGATAGAGCTAACCCGGATTCAGTCCCTTCTGTTGAAACATTTACCCCGACTGTCCACAAGAGGTCGCTGAAGACCACCGTTTCAACGGGCTCCCCCCTCACCCCAGCAGGAAGTAAACCTACCTCTTCTTCTCGTCGTCCTCCGTGCGGTTGCCCTGGACGGCGGCCTGCAGCAGCGACCAATCCACGAAGCCGGACGCGGCGCCCAGGTCTGATATCTTGATGCCATCGAAGCCCAGATCCAGCCAGCGCTCCGCCGCCGCCTGCAGGACGCCAAAATTAAACGTCAGACCAGAGTCGCCTCAGAGCGCGTTCAGAGACGCCACGCCACGCCTACCTTCACTTTCTCCATCACTTCGCCGCTGGTGCCGGCGCCGAACCAGGGATCCGCCCCCAGGTAGTTTGGAGTCAGATCCAGCACCACGGAGATCCCTGGGGGGGGGGTAAACCCGGTCAGAACATCCAGCCCAAAACACTTCAACCGTCACGCCTTCAGACGCCCACCTACCCTTCTTGTGCGCCTTCTTCAGCACGCCCAGCAGCGCCTCCTGCGAGCCCTGGTTGGGGGTCACCTCCAGCAGGTTCAGGGTGCTGAGGCGGTCCGCCTGCACTGAGTGGAGGGGGCCCAGGACCAGCCCCTTCACCTTCAGCTGGTTGATTGAGTCCAGCTTGTTCTCCACACCTAGAGAGCCAAAAGGCCAGAGGTCAGCAATGAGGTTCTTGACTCAGGGCGGGGGTTGGGGTGTGAACGGCTCCCTCCACAAGGACGGCCTTTATGTACAGAAAGAATCGCTGACTCAGGAGGTCACGCCTTGATCTCCACGCTCATGTCCTTATCAGAGCCACTGGAGATCAAGGCGTGACCTCTGACCCCCCGAGGAGATTAAAACCACATGACTCTGAAAGGTTCTATTGCTCTGGGTTGATCGCCTCGGGAAGGTCACGAGCTGGAGGAACGTCAGGAAGCCTAAAGTCCTACCTTCCAGTCCGCCGGCAAACGCCTCGGCGTCAGAGATCTGGTACAGGGGCCCCTCGTTCCACCAGTTCATCTCGGGGATGGGTTTGCAGCGGGGGGCCTGGACGATGATGACGATGGCTCCGGCCAGCATTCCCACCCAGCCCAGCCAGAAGAGGATGAGCAGCACCCAGCGGGTCCGCACCCACCTGCACACACAACCAGAGGAGACGTCAGGACCCCCCAACCCACGGGCGTCCACCTCCACCGGTATATCAGGCGGCGGGTCTCACCCTGGGGTGCCGGCGACCTGCATCAGCTCCTCTTTGGACAGGCCGGTGAAGGACACCTCGTCTTCGGGGACCTTCACCTTGACGCTGCCGTTCTTCTCCCCGCTGGGGGCCTGGCCGTCACCAGTCATCGGCTGCTTCTCAGGGTCCAGCTCATTGAGCTCCACGTCCTTCATGTCGATCTCAGCGTCTTTATTCATGATTAATCAGAGTTCTTTGTAGGGGGGGTGCGATGGGGGAGGGAGAAATCATTAGCGTTAGCTTTGGCCCTGACGACAAAACAGATTTGACTCTCCAGAGGAAAGAAAAATTGATAAGAACCCAATGAGAATTTGACTCTAAAACGTTTTAAATGCAACTAAACACATTTAAAAAAGCGGCTAAAACATCAAATAAATTAAAACCAGGTAAAAAGTGAAGGAAAAATTAAAATAAGACCAGTTTGAACCGGTTATAACACGACACACTCGTGTAAACTCGTGGAAAACAGCTCGGATCAACCTGGAGGCAACTTTTCGGATGTTACTATGGCAATGTGATGACCCGCCCTACTCAACTTCTGATTGGTTCATTTGTAGCCCAACCAAAAAGGATTGCATGCGCTAGCCAATCAGAGACGGACAAAGGCGGGACTTAACTTCACCATAGTAGGAATGCATCGATAGCTTTCTGGACATACTCTCGTTAGCTTCTTGGCTTTCTCTGCAATTTCTTCACAAACTATTTACGGTTATCTTTTAAAATCACTTTCCGACAAAAACTTAATAAATAATTCTGAATCGAGTTGTTCGCTTCGTAAAACTTTTAACCATAACTTCAAACAAAGCTTGAAGTTTTCGTATCTAAACTAGTCCCGGATGACTACGCGTTCATGAATGTCCTTCCGCGTAAGACTCGGCGCAACATGATGAAATCAAGCTCGTCGCTCGCGTCATCTCTGGGTTAAGACACGTCATTGTACTATCACGTTTCTCCGCGATTCTTCGATTTAAACTAAAACCGTTGAATTTACTCCGTGAAAAGTAAACCGAACAACTTAAATTACCTGTTAAAATAAAAGTAGTCCGTCCGCGAGTCTGCCCTCTTCAGCAGTTAATCCTTCCTTTTGCGTTAGTCTTACTGTGAACCGGCTCGCGCTGGTTTTATATTCTCGCGGTTCCTCCGCCTCCTGGGGGCGGAGCCAACTCTGTAACACGACTCGTTCCTACCCAGAAGTCCCAGCGCGGCGGCTCCAGGCTACTGTCAGGACCTGTTTGTGTGTAATAAACTCTTTGTTTTTTCATGTTCGTGGGTAAATATAGGCACAACAGTGTCACCAACACCTTTCACGTCGCCATGGAAACTCCTAAAACTCTGCATAATTGTCATATTAATGGGCGAAAATTACGCAAAAACAACGTCAGATGTTTCCATCAAAACAAGAACAGGCCTCTCTATGATAATCATTTAATAAATAAATGCTCAGATGTCTTATAAAGTACACTTCCTGTCTATAAACTCATTGTAACTGATATATAACTCACTACTCTGCTTTTAAACTTTTTTCTCCAGACATAGTCACATTTTTAAAAAAAATAAATTCAGGTGAAAGCTGCTGCGTTTGGAACATTTAACATTTTTAAAACTCCTATTTTTCACGTTTTCACTGCAGTAACTCATTCTCGGCTCTTCCTCAGAACAGATCGACGCGTTTTTGAAGCACGTCACGCAAACATGTTGGGAATGGGAATGTTGTGAAATGTACTTTTTGGAGGAACACGTTGCTTCGGGTCGGATCACACTCTGAGTTCAGAATCTGCTTTTTTTTGGGGGGGGGGGGTCATGTCTGTCCAGTTTGAGTCGTTCCGACATGGAATGTAAAGAATCCGAGTGAGGGATTCTGGTTTTTCATCTCCAACAAGTCATTTTTGATGACCTGAAGCAGAAATAGAGGCCAAGGGAGGAAGAGGAGCAGGGTGGTGGTGGTGGTGGGGGGGGGTTGACCTCAGAAAGGTTTATTGGTTGTAAAATGTTTTACTCAGGATTGTATAATGATGAACTGATAGAAGGGTTGATGACATCAACAAACATCAGCAAAATAAATAGGATAAAGGCCTTGATGACGATCACATGACCCCCCGCCACCCTAAAAATAACCCGTTGATCTCTTTCACATGTCGTTCTGCTGCCGTTGATGAAGGATTAACTTAAAAACAACATTGAATGCGGCTGATAAGTTCATAGAGACCCTGTTGCCCCCCCCCCCTCGCCCCCTCACCACCCCAGCTGTTGTTGCCCCTCACTGAGCTTCTAAGAAAAGCCCCCACAGAATCTGGCGTCCATTCATGACTGCACATTTAACCTGGTGAGGCGGCACGAGGAATAGGAGAGGGAGGACGTTGTTGTTGTTGTTGTTGTTGTTGTTTACTTGTTGTCTCTTTGCTAATTTAATGTTTACCGTTTTTTTTCTGAGTGTAAATAAGAAATTTCAAAAAAACCCAAGACCCCAGAGGACGGGGGCTGATGGGATTAAACACGTCTGCAGGTGATGAACGATGACGCTGATAAGGCTGCTCTTCATCCACCTGGTGACCTCTGACCCCTTTGTGATTTGTTTGGGGCAGTCGCTACGACGACGCCCTGAATGATGAAATGAGTGGAGTCTAAATTAAAGCCTTTCTTATTTCAGACTGATGGCTGTTTATTTTCACACTAGGTAGCACGCGCTAGCCGCTAAACGCTAGCCCGTCCTCATTTGGGAGCAGACGCCACGTAACCTAGCAACCAGCGGACTCACGTTGCCAGGTTTGTGTCACGGCTACGATCTGCTGACCTTTGAGAAATCAGACACTCAAACACACGCCGCCATTTTTAGCCGCTGCTGATTCAGAGGAAAACCCTCCCTCGACTCCCGGACAGACAGCGGTATCATATTATGGGATGGTGGGATTGAGAGAAGGAAAACACGGATGAGAGGCGACATTCAGGAAACACGAGGAAGGAGGGGAGAGGGCCGAGAGAAGGAGAGGAGGTCTGGAGGTGGTAAACATGTTGATGGGCGGTTCTGGGGGGGTTTAGTGGGGGTGATCAGACGGAATAATGTGAGGCCAGGGGAGGTGCAGGACGTCCATGTTTGGAGAAGGAGGAGGAAGAGGACCGTCAGGGGTTTAGATGTGAGCATAAAAAGCAACAAGTGGTTTAAACGAGTCCAGGGGTTCTAAAAACGTTCCCCCAGCAACAGGACCAGCCAGCGGGCCCCGGGGCCCCGACATCAATCGTCCTCTGATCCCCTCCCAGACTTTATTTTTCCAGACAGCGTGAGCCCGACGGGAACAAAACCCGACCCGGACCGGTTCAGACCGGTTTGTTTCCAGCTTTCATGTCATTGTTTCAGGATCGCTGCACAAACCAGACCTGCAGAACCAGGAAGCCAGCAGGACCGCCCCCCCGCCCACCTGGTTCTACACCAGGGGGGGTTCTGGACCTCTCTTCTCTCCTGCATGACGTTCCTCTCTTTCTTTTTTTTCCGCCCTGTTCCCTCGTTTCTGGTCGGACGAATGTGTCCTGGTTTTCTCATGCAGACAAAGAAGTGGGGAGGGGGGGGGGCGTTGAGAAGCGCAAACCAAGCACCCCCTCCCTCCTCACGTTGAGCACACATGTGCAGGAAAAATGGAGCAAATGACAGATATTCATTAGATCCATGATTACAAGTTTTTGACTTCCTGGAGGAAGGGGGGATGGCTCTGTTCATGTGGCCTCCTCCCACTGGACCTTGCCGCCCCCCCCTGCCAGCATAAGACAATAGGCTCATTATGTAAGAAGGCTCCTTCATGTGAGGAGAATGTCAAACAGCGGAGCACTGGGCCAGGAGGTGTTTGGGTCGCGACCCTCCTCTGGTTTGGGTTCTGAACCTGGACTCACCTGTAAGCCGGTCAAAAGAGGTGCCCCCCCCCCTCCAGACCCAAACCAGCCCAACAGGTTCTCCTTATTACACTCACTTAATTACACTAAATCTCAAATAATAATAGTAATAATAATCTCACATTAACAGGCAGTTTAAAGAAGATACGGAGCTCTTTAATGATAAAAACTTTAATGTGGGAAACAAACTTTAAACAAACTCAATTTAAATAAATTAAATTAAACTAATGATTAATGAAGGGAAAGTGTTCTGGCTTTAAATGATCAGAGGGAAAACTTGTCGGGGAAAAGGTGAAAAGAATGACGTCACAGTCTGGCTGCAGGTAACATCAGGTGTTATTTATAGTGCATTTCCAGCTTCCCATATGATTAAATCAACATCTAGCGCCCCCTGGCGTTTTCTAACGGTCTCTACGTGGATTCTACTTCCACTGAAATGACAAAATGACTCTAATGAGAAGTGATGAATGAAACTGGCGTCATTAAATTTAAATATAAATTAACAAAACTATCGACTGATATTTGGTGAATGTAATTACGTCATAAAATAAAAACAAAAATTAAAACAGGAACACGTAATGTTCATAACTGCCGCCACAAATAATTGGTCCATTTAAAATAAGAGCAAAAAAAGTTTTTAGAAGCGTAAACAGATTATTTTACTTTGAAATCCGCGCACTAGCGGGTTTCCGTATCACGTGTTCATCTACGTCACATATCCGGAAGTAGCGGAAGAGGAGGGGCAGCGGAACCCAAACAGACCCGCTCCGGCTCCGACCGCCCCGCTACGGGCGGAATACCGTTGAACCGGCGGGGGTTGTGTCGTTACCGGCTGCCGGTCATGTCACGGAAACCGAAGGAGGAATATCACCGGTTCTTCTCCGTGACGGAGCCGCGATCCCACGAGAAAGGACACACCGAGTACAAAGTGACGGCGCGGGTGGGTTCCTCCTCCGGTCGGGTTGTGTCCATCCGCCCGTCGGTGTAGAGCCTCATCCGGGAGGTCCGGGTCAAAGGTCATGTTATTATGGGATGTCACGGTGCTGCTTCTTTCAGCAAAGTTAACCTGTGCTTTTATTTGTTCACCTTTATCTCCACCGGAAGTGACGTTAGCTTGACTTTTTCCTCTTTTTTTTCCTTGTTTGTAACACAATGCAATCACTGTTCACACACACACACACACACACACACACACACACACACACACACACAAAGTGCCTTTTATGGGAGGCAGTCGTGCAAAAAAAACCACAGTGAGCGTGTGATGTGGTTCCTCGTGACCCTGGTGACCCTCTGGTGAAATAATCTCTCCTACCTCCTCCTGCAGTTCGTGTCCAGGCGTCGCCCTGACGACGTGAAGGAGGTGGTGGTGTGGAAAAGGTTCTCCGAGCTCAAGAAGCTCCACGGCGAGCTGGCCTTCACGCACAAGAACCTCTTCAGGAGGCACGAGGAGTTCCCGCCATTCCCCCGATCACAAGTGTTCGGTACGCAGCGGAGGGGCGGAGCCTGTGAGGGGCCGCGGCGGGTTGCCAGCAACTGGTTTAACGTCAGATAGTGTAAATAAAACCAGCATGGAAACTGTTTTATTGTAAATCTAATCATAAACGTCTCTGCTTCAGGGCGGTTCGACGACGCCGTCATCGAGGAGCGGAGGGCGGCGGCGGAGGCCATGTTGCTCTTCGCCACGCGGATCCCGGCGCTCTACAACAGCCCGCAGCTCAAGGACTTCTTCCGGGTGAGGAAACGCCTCGGTCGCCTTGGAAACGATGACCAGCGTGACTCACATTCCACCTGCTTCCGTCCTCTCAGGCCGGTGAGGTCAGCAGACCCCTGGACCCCGCCCCTTTGTCTTCTGCCGGCCTCCTGCCGCCGCCCCTCATCCCCCTCCCCAAGAGGAGGGCGTCGGACTGTGAACCCGCCGAGGAGGAGGAGGGACGGGAGGCCCCCACGTTACCCCAAGACCTGGGTGACAACCTAGGTGTGGAGGCGGGGTTGCCGGAGGTGGCGGCCGAGGCTTACAGCGAGATGAAGAGGGAGGAGGAAAAGGAGGAGGAGGAGGCGGAGCTTAGCGACGCAGAGCTGAGCGACCAACGTGAGCAGAAGATCAAACAAACAAAAACACGTAAACACATGTTGTTTGTTTACATTTATGACTTTTGCTCCACGTCTCCAGACACGTCCCCCAACAGAACGGACCAATCACAGGAGGCCCAGGAAGAGTTCGATTCGCTCTTCGACCCTGTGGCAGAAGAGCCACTCCCATCCCCCAAAGAGGAGGCTCCGCCCCCTCTGTCCGGCGACGACCTGGCAGTTTTTGATCCCTGCTGGAAACAAGGTTAGCTAGTTGGCTAGCCACAGGTAGTGGTCTAAGGCCCTGGATTCAGGTTCCAGTCTCTCCAGGGGGTGTTGGTTCAAATCCCACTGCTGCCAGTCGCAGTTTTCAGAACTTTTGGGGTTTCTAAGGAAATATAAAGAAATTTAAATTACTTAAAAGTTCAGTTATTGTAAAGTCAAACTATTCAGACTCTTATTTTCTAATGGGGTCGCGACCCCCAGCTGAGACCTTAAACCGTGTTCCTGCATTTCTTTCAGACGCTGTCCGTCCCTCCGGCGATCACTCGGATCTCTTCTCGCTGCCGATGGGCGGTCCCACCGAAGGGGGCGTTGCCTACCTCAACCAGGCCGCCGCCGAGCTGACGGCCGCGATGGGGCGGGAGCAGGAGGGAGACGTCAGTGCCGCCATCCGTGGATACAGGATCGCCGTGGACGTGCTGATCACCGGCGTGCAGGGTGAGGAGGGGGGGCGTGTCTGAACCGAGTGCGGTGCGTTCAGGGACCAGAACGTGTCATCGCCCTTGAATGCGTTCTGTCCTCTGCTACAACAGGTCAGGCGTGTTGCCGCGGCGACAGCATGTGCAAACAGGCGAGCGCCTCAGCTCAGATCAGGTTGTACGTTTGACCGTGTCGTTTGTTCACACGCTGGTAAACACACTTGCGTGTGGGTAGCGTGGCCGCGCGGTCTAAGGCGCTGTTTTAAGGCTCCAGTATCTCCGGGGGCGTGGGTTCAAATCCACCACTGCCAAGCTTTTCAATTCAACTGTCTGCTGAGTCATGGTGAAGGAGCAAAGGTCACAGGTTTTATTTCCTGAAATAAATATCTATGTGCTGCTGATGCTAAGCTAACAACTAACCGTCCAGACCTTCTATTATTGAGACTCTGGACTCAGTGAAGCTAGCAGGTAGCGTGGCCGAGTGGTCTAAGGCGCTGGATTTAGGCTCCAGTCTCTCTGGAGGCGTGGGTTCGAATCCCACCGCTGCCAAGTGTAGTTTTGTCTCAAGGACGAGTAAATAAAAGATTAGATAAAGACCTGCAGATCTGAGAATGACTAATAGTTCTGTTTTCACCACTGAAATCCTCACAGCTCAAGATTTAATGTTTCGTCATTAAATTTTAGTTTGAATTTATTCATTTCATTTTTATTTATTTTCCATTAATTTATTAGTTCATTTGCTTTCTATTAACTGTGAGCGAGACTTCACGTTAATTGTCAATTTTTCATTTTATTTATTTTATTTATTTAATTCATTTTGTATATTTTTTAATGTAATTGTGTTGCAATTTATTTTTATACTTTATTTTCATTTAAATATCTTTATTTTATTTGCTTCATTTAATTTGTAATTTGTGTAATTTCATCAGTATTAATTTAATCTAACTTTCATCTAATTTATTTCATGTTATTTCCTTTCATTTTATTCTCCTTTAAAGCCTGTGGGCATTCTCCTTCACAAGAATTCCTTCTTGTGAAGGAATTATCGCTCCGATAGACAGGAAATGATGAACAAAGTAGGGGTAGCTCAAACCTGACCTTTGACCCCTGTGCACACATCTGTCCTCCAGGAGACGAGGAGCCGTCACGCCGGGAGTCAGTGATGAAACGGATTGACCAGTACCTGAAGCACGCCGAGACGCTGGTCAGCAGGCACTGCTCGCCCGCACACACACAAACACACACCGACACACACTGACACACACACACACACACACAACAACACACACGTTCCTGCTGGACACCTAACACTACAGTATGCTTGTTGTCTTTTCTGTTTTGTGAAAAATAAAATGAGAACAAAGTTTTTGTTAATAAAAGTGAACTGAAATTAACGTTTGTGTCTGTTAATGTGGGTGGAGCTACGGCTGATCAGATATCAATAATTCAATCGATTATATTATAAATTCTATATCATACAGTGGTCTCATAGCCATGTTTACAAAGGTGTGTCCTCGTGACTTAAAGAGAACCAGTGATTGGTCCAGGAATGGGTCTGACTTCCGGAGTTGAATTCTTGCAGTACTCGTCTCTACCGCTGGATGTCGCTGTTCGCTATAAGATCACAGCTATGATAACGTTCGACTCGTTCTATGACAGACTGAAGGCTTCTAACAGCCTGAACTCAGCTGATCGATGATGATAATCAGCTGACAGTGATCAATCAATTCGGTTTTTCACTCTTTTGACGTCATAAATATTGTTTATTTAATAAAGAGACGCTTTTGTCATCACTTAGAATCTACAACTGTTTCCTCCTCCCACCCACCTGCTGCCAAAACGGTCACGTGGTGCATCAGAATATTAAATAGTCTGATTTAATTTCATACAATCTTTCATTTCCAGCATCACAGATATTGATCAGGTGATCAATGTGAGCCAATAACGTCTGCAGGAATCTGATCGATCTCCTCCTCAGGTGTTCGCCTCGCTTTGATCCGGACCAGAAAAAGAATGGATTTAGAGGAAAAAGAGAAAATTGCTGTCGTCCAGCGTGAGAGGATGGAGGGATGGAGGGAGGACAGACAGATGGAGAGGTGACAGAACGACGGAGGCCGGAGGAGAGGAGATAGGAGAGGATGGAGGAGAGGGAGAAAGGAGGGATGCGATTAGAGGATAAGCAGAGATCATCCCTTCATTGTTGGAGGGATGGAAAAAGCGACCCTCCCTCTTCCCCTCTTTTCACCCGCCTCTCTCCTCCTCTCACCCTTTGTTTTTGACACTCAGCGGCCAGAGGAGAGAAAGAGATAACATTTCTCCATCCTGTCGAACATCCCTCTTTTCCTCTCATCTCGCCACCTCTCCACCCCCCCACCCCCTCTAGTGCCGCACCTGTGAAACACATGAGGGGAGGGGGGGTGATGGAGGGGAGGATGGACAAAGAAGTGGATGAATGGATGAAGGGAGGACAGGATGAAAACGAGGGGGTAGAGCGTGGTAACATTAGCATGCTGAGAGTGTCAGCACTCCTCTGTTTCTCCCTCCATCCCTCCCTCCCTCCATCCCTCCCCCCTCCATTCCTCCCCCCTCCATCTCTCCATCCCTCCATCTCTTTCACTGGTCACTGCAATTATACCATCAAAACACTCCAGCCTGAGAGCATAATAGCCTGTAGTTTGTGTGTGTGTGTGTGTGTGTGTGTGTGTGTGTGTGTGTGTGTGTGTGTGTGTGTGTGTGTGTGTGTGTGTGTGCATAATGTAGTGGTGTGTTACATGTATGACATCTAGAGCAGCTGCTGATGTGTGTTTGCCAGAACCTGGATTTGCAGCATTTGTGTGTGTGTGTGTGCGTGTGTGTGTGTGTGTGTGTGTGTGTGTGTGTGGGTTACAAAAACTGCTTCTCCAACCTCTGACCAAACACACTCAACGTGCAGAGACCCACTTTGCATGTGTGTGTGTTTACTCCTGCTCGTGCTAACGTGTGTGTGTGTGTGTGTGTGTGTGTGTGTGTGTGTGTGTGTGTGTGTGTGCGTGTGCACACGCGAGCCGTTGTGACCTACATGCCCAGTGGGTCATCATTAAGCCCAACAGCACACGCTGACACCTTCGGCCTCCATGCTCCCACCCCCCCTCGTTTTTGTTTCTACCCCCTCCTCTTCCTCTTTTCCTCCCTCTCTACCCCCCTCTTATTTTTTCCTCCCCCCCTCCCCCGCGAGCTTGTCGTCCATCTCTGTCCATCCGTCTCTCTCTCTCACCTTGCCCTGAGCTATTTGAGTGCTCTTCTCTCGCTCACCCACACAAGCCCCTCCCCTCTCCCCCTCCCCCTCCCCCATATGAGGGGGGAGGGGGAGGAGCTTGACTCCAAATCTGTTGAACGTTTTAGAGCCAAACTTTCTCCAAACAGCCGTTATGAGCTGCTTTAGCCTTCTGCTAATTTGAGCGGCTTAACCGTTTGTGTTTTCTCTGTCTCCATGGAAACATGGTGGATTCAGGGTCGTTCCGTGAGCGGGAACTCTCTCCGCTGATGGTTTCTGGGTCGTAACTCCAAAACTGTTTGTTTGAGTATACACTTCCTGTTTACTTTTAGAACGTTAGGTGTTGTCTATGTTTGTGTTTTAAATCTTTTAGGTGTAGATGAACATAAACAACCTCAGTCACTTCTTTCTGCCTCTATCTGTGGTGGAACCTGTGAGGATCACATGACCTCCTGACCTCCTGACCTGTGACATCATAAAGATGTCTTAAACCCACACTCTTCTGTTCTGGACTTTGTGATCCAGGTGGTCCTGGTGGTCCTGATGGTCTTGGTGGTCCTGATGGACTTGGTGGTCCTGGTGGTTCAAATGGTCCTGGTGGTCTTGGTGGTCCTGGTGGTCCTCTAGGGCCCAGATCCAGGACATGTTCAGGTCTTGAAGAGAACCTTTATCAGGCTCACCGGCCTCTAACAAGTTCCCCGGCTAGTGGCTAACGCTGCCCATGCTAACGCTGCCCATGCTAACGCTGCCCACGCTAACATCTGGTCTTCACATGGTTGCTGCGGACGCCGCTCATCCCTTCCTGCTGATGTCAACGTATTGATTACTAGTTATTGATTCACTGACATTCTCCTCGTCTCGTCACTCTGCTTGTCTGTCCTCTCCCCCCCCGTGAGTAAATCAATGAGCATACACTTTATGCCATCTATCGATCCCTT
This sequence comes from Antennarius striatus, assembly GCF_040054535.1. Lineage (NCBI taxonomy): Eukaryota > Metazoa > Chordata > Actinopteri > Lophiiformes > Antennariidae > Antennarius > Antennarius striatus. The sequence goes on along the minus strand of NC_090798.1, from coordinate 10,253,304 downwards.
CATATGCAACCCCCCCCTGCTTTTCCTCACCCCCCCCTCTGTTATTTATTCTCTCCACTTTGAATTCATCATCTCTCCCCCCTCTTTGTCTCCCCCTCTCTCTTTATATCCGTCGCTCTGGGACATCCTATTTATATGGCTGGCACCTTCATGCCTGCACTCAAGTGTGTGTGTGTGTGTGTGTGTGTGTGTGTGTGTGTGTGTGTGTGTGTGTGTGTGTGTGTGTGTGTGTGTCTGTGTGTGTGTGTGTGTGTGTATGTGTGTGTGATGTGGGTCTAAGTAGTTAACATAATAAGCGTCCACAGAGGGAAAACGTTCCTGCACTCACACACAATTTTAGGCTTTTTGGTGCTTTTCTTTGGACAATTTGTGCTTGTTAGTATTCTGCCGCCCGAGCGTTAACCCACCGCGTTCTCCCACTCCATCCACATCCACTCATCAACACACGTCGCCGCATCTCCACCGCCTTCCCAGAATCCTCTTTTGTTTTGAACCGCAGCGATGGAGCGTCGTTTGGTGACCTTGCCGTCTCTCCATCCTCTCTCCGCATCTGTTTTGATTTATTCCAACTCTTTCTCTCCTCCTCTCGGCATGTTTGTGTTGATTCACACACATCTACCTCTTTTTCCACTCGTGCCCCCCACCTCCCCCCCATCGTTTCACCCTCATGTCCAGCTTTTGTTACTAGCCTCGTTTCCATAACAACTGCAACCTTTCTGTCATGCCTAACCATTTTTAATCAGATGCTGAAAAAGACAGAGATGAGAGCAGAAGGGGATGGGGTGGGTTTGGGAGGAGGAGGAGGTGCTCGATCGTGCTCCTCATCCTCCTCACGGACAGGAAGATGATGGGATCCGTCTGAAGATGAGGCTCCGCCGGGCAACAGGTGATCCAGCACCACTCAAGGTCAAACACACTTCAGTAGCTTCCTGTCAGCGACGTCTCTGCAGCAGGAAGCCGAGGAAACACTGAAATGTTTCTCAGTTTAAGGTGTTTTAAATCTTCATTAAAGGTCTCAAGTTGGAAATATTCCGTTTCAAAAGCAGCAATCACAACAGAACTGACACAAATCTGTAACTATAATGATTTACCAACGTCTAACGGTGAGAAGAAGTGAGAATGTACTGCTGAGTCTGAATGGCTGCGTGCGTAACGGTTGTAACACACGTGTAATAGTTGTATGCGTAATAGTTGTAACAAATGTTTAATAGTTGTATTATATGTGTAGCACTGCCGATGGTGCCCTTGAGCAAGGCGCTGTCCCGCTTCACAGGTTGCACATGTGGGGCGCTCCACAAAGGGGCTGCCCGCCATTCTACCTCCCCCTGCCTGCCTACAGGTCCACTTGTAGGTCCACCACTAACTAGAGTGTGCTCTTAATGTCCCTTTGGGGATGTGACCAGTATATAAAATTAAAATAATAAAGAAAAATTAATAGTCGTAACATATGTGTAACAGTTGTATTACATGTGTAACAGTTGTATTACATGTGTAATAGTTGTATCAAATGTGTAATAGTTGTAGCATACAGTGGTACCTCTACTTACGAATGTCTCTACTTATGAAATTTTCTACTTACAAAACTTCTCAGGAAAATATTACCTCTAGTTACGAAAGAAATTTCGACTTACGAAAGGTAAAAACACAGTATCGGCTGATACTAGCAGCTCCCACAGGTTCCTGAACGCAACATTCTCATAGCTGCTCTGCCATTGGCTAGTACCTAGTATCTTCCTGGCATCCTATTGGCTAAGAGGGACCTCTGTGTGGACCTAGATCGGAGTTTATGCAGGGTCCTTGTCATTCGGCTCTCGACCCATGAGGTGTTCTGATGGTATTTCGTAAATATTTTAACTTTTTGAGTATTCACTATGGACCCCAAGAAAGTGACGGAGAAAAGAGGAAAAGAAAAGACAAAGAAAATAGTTTTTTTGTCTGTACAAACAAAACAAGAGATCATAGGAAAACATGAAAAAGGGATTCGTTTGGTTGATCTCGCCAAAGAATATGGCCGTAATGCATCTACAATCGCCACATTATTAAAACAAAAGTAAGTTTAAGGAGTTTAAGGCATCGCGTGGGTGGTTGGAGAAGTTCAGAAGGAGGACTGGAATTCACTCTGTTGTTCATGGTTAGATAGGAGCGCATGAACCAAAGAAACAAAAAACAATGAGGACAGCTGTTAAAAGGTAAATGACCTCATTATTATTCTTTACTTTATTCTTTGTTTTTTACATTATGCACAACCCTCATTTATTTTGTAATAATCTAATCCTAACATGTATTTGTTACATGTTTTGATGCATTTTTATGTTTTATAAAACATTTATGTCGGAATTTTTGTGGGCTCGGAACGGATTAAGGCATTTGCATCGTGTCATTGTTTGCACTTACGAAATTTTCTACTTACGTATTTCTTCCAGAACCAATTAATTTTGTAAGTAGCAGTACCACTGTATGCGTAATGTTGTATTATGTGTGTAATAGTTGTAACATATGTGTAACAGTTGCATTAAATGTGTGTAGTTGTAGCATATGTGTAATAGTTGTAGCATATGTGTAATAGCTGTATGTGTAATAGTTGTATGTGTAATAGTTGTAACTAGGGATGAGCGAGTACACCACTATCTATATCTGTATCTGTTAAACCATCTAAATTATCTGTGTCCGTATCTGAACTCGGAATTGGCGGAACTTAAACCGGAAAATTGTTGTGGTTTCCTCTGAAATGTGTAGGGTTTATATCGGTACAGTATTTTATGCTTGAAATTGATATGGATTGATCAGAAGTAGATATATTTATTGTTTATTTTAAAACTATTTACTGAACAACCTCAAAGTTGAGATTCAAATCAATATTTTTGATCACAAAAGTAAGAAAAGTATTTACAGAACACAGTTTTTTAATGAACTCAGAACATGAATATTCTTAAGTGTATGACTGAATATTTACAGAACAGCCTCAGATGTGAGATTCAAAGTTTTTTATGAACTCAGAACATGCATAAAAAATGAATGCAAGACATGCAATAGGAAATGTTGAACTACAAAGTATGCAGGAACAAGATTTGTCATACTCAAAACAACTTTCAATTTTTTAAAACTATTATTATGATTTTTTTTTAAATTCTTTACTTATTTTTTTACCACCTAATGTTCTTGCCATTTGTTTTCACACAAAGTTAAACATAGTTTACTAAGGTGTGTTTGTGTGTGTTTGTGTCTGTGACTGAGTGACTGTGAGAGGGAAAGAGAGAGATACAGAGAGCGAGCATGTGTGTGTGTGTGTGTGTGTGTGTGTGTGTGTGTGTGTGTGTGTGTGTGTGTGTGTGTGTGTGTGTGTGTGTGTGCGAGAGAGTGGGCCAGCGACAGCTCTGGCTATGGTGAATCTCTTCAGGAAGGGGCGGGCACTGTGTGTGACTGGCCAATCACAGAGCGTGAAGACAGTCAGTTCTGAGGATTTTCCTTCAACTATGCTAGCTGGCATAGGCTCCAGCTCCCCGTGACCCGCGCAAGTGGATGGAGTGGTCAGGAAAATGAATGAATGAATGAATGAATGAATGAATGAATGAATGAATGAATGAATGAATGAATGAATGAATGAATGAATGATAGAGCACGAGTATTGAGGAGTTTAACTCGTAGCATGCTCGTACTCATCAAAAATGCGTTATCCGTACCGGACACGAGTACCCATCTCAACGCTAGTTGTGACATATGTTTAATAGTTGCATTATATGTTGTGACAGTTGTATTGTATGTGTAATAGTTGTAACATATGTGTAGTAGTTGGAACATATGTGTAAAGAGTTGTACTATATGTGTTTAGTTGTAATTTACCTGTAATATTTGTATTGTATGTGTATTAGTTATACATGTTATTACATACAGTATGTAATAAATGTGTTGTACGCGTAATAGTTGTAACGTGTGTAATAGTTGTGTTGTATGTGTAATAGTTGAATGTGTAATAGTTGTAACAAATGTGTGTGAAGTTGAGATTTATTTTGAAAACAAACTAACAAAACGTCTACGGTATTTCTATTTTTTATGTTTATTTATTTATTCATTTTTAAATTTGATATATGTTGAATACATTTACATAAACCATTATATACGAGAACACGTGACGTAAAGAAGGTACCGGAAGAAGCGAGAAACGCTTTAAATTCCCTCAGATTAACTAATAGTTAATTAATGAGTTATTCTGAGTCGCGCTCTCTCTCTATCTGTGTGTGTGTGTGTGTGTGTGTGTGTGTGTGTGTGTGTGTGTGTGTGTGTGTGTGTGTGTGTGTGTGTGTGTGTGTGTGTGTGTGTGTGTGTGTGTGTGTGTGTGTGTGTGTGTGTGTGGACTGGGGGTCATGCCAACATGGGAGGGACCGGACCGGACCAGCTCTGCTGCCCGCCCGCCCACCGCGCGCCTCTCACACAGGAGCGCGTGAGGATGATGTCAGTCACGGACCGGTTGATGAAGAAGAGGGAGGGAAACTAAACACACGCACAGCCGGGAGGAAGAGGAGGCTCGAGCCGCGCGGAGGGAGTCCAGAACCGGCGCCGGTCGGCACCGGTGTCCGAGGCCTGCTCCGGTGCCGGCGGAGAACCGACCGCGGCGGCGGCGGCGCGTGCGGCTCCTGTCAACTGGTGTGGAAAGGCTCGCGCGTCCGCAGGAGCTCCTCTGGAGTGCGCGTGAGTTCATGTCAAACTTCTGACGCGTCGCTACGTCTGAAGCGTTTCCACCGTCCGGGTCGGTGAGCGCGTCTCCGCCGCTCCGGCCGCTCCGGTGTTCCTTTGATCCCTGGTAGTGCGACATTAGCCCGCCGCTGCCCACCAGGGACGGGACGCACCGCGGGCGCGCGCTCACTCACATTTACGGGCAGCGCGCGGCTCCCTGCCGCGCGGCAGACGCGGCGGCAGATGTTGCCGCGCGTCATCCGCAGTTTAAAATCAGGCTGCTCGAAGCAGCGCGAGCGGCACCGCGCGGAGGGGTAACGCGTTACTCCTGTCACCAATCCGGTATCTATTGATTATCGGTTGTGACGTCAACACACAGTAACCAGGGTGACTGGACTGTGGGCTCCGGTTAAAGCTCGTTTGCCGCGAACGGCTTTCTGCGTTCACCTCTGATGCGGCTGAGGAGCTAATCTGTCCTGATATCAGCTGGTTAGCCATCTGTGAGGCGCGAGCCCGGCTCTGAATTATTGATATTAATCTATTTATAGTGGGATTATTCCCTCCACGCCGCACAGAGGCTCCTATCAATCAGTCAATCAGTCAAACAAATCAATCAATCTATCTGTCTGTCTGTCTATCTATCTATCTATCTATCTATCTATCTATCTATCTATCTATCTATCTATCTATCTATCTATCTATCTATCTATCTATCTATCTATCTATCTATCTATCTATCTATCTATCTATCTATCTATCTATCTATAATCTATCTATCTATCTATCTATCTATCTATCTATCTATCTATCTATCTATCTATCTATCTATCTATAATCTATCTGCTGCTCTTTTTCCATCTGCATACGTTCATCATCCCTCCATCTTTCCTGTCAGTGAATGGTAGTGTATCCATCTGAAGTGGATTAGGGGTGTTATCAGAGCTAAGTAGGACGACTGTTGACACACGCACGCACACACACACACACACACACACACGCACACACACACACACACACGCACACACACACGCACACACACACACACACACACACACACGGAGGCAAAGAGGCTTGAAAAATGGATAACAATGGTCAGCGGTCCTCCGGGAGTTTGTGTGTGTGTGTGTGTGTGTGTGTGTGTGTGTGTGTGTGTGTGTGTGTGTGTGTGTGTGTGTGTGTGTGTGTGTGTGTGTGTGTGTGTGTGTGTGTGTGTGTGTGTGTGTGTGTGTGACGGTAAACACTGTGATCAAACAGCGCTTAACAAGCTGCCTGAGCTGATAACGGAGGGAGAGGAAGAGAGGATGAGCGAGGGATGGGAGGAAGGAAGGGGGAAGGTTACAAACTGGAAAACGGATGGGGGGTGTTGTTAACACCACCAGATATTAGCCTGCTCCACCCCAGCACATAGCCTGAACCCTCCATCAGCTGACCATGTCTCATCTGTTGCAGGACGTCCCGGCATATTGATCCCCAACTACCAATAAAGGATATCCTGTGATCGATCGGTGAGCCACACCCCCACTAACCGATGATGATGATGATGATGATGATGGTGATGATGATGATAATGGTGATAATGGTGATGATGGTGATGATGATGATGGTGATGATGGTGATGATGATGATGGTGATGATGGTGATGATGATGATAATGGTGATGATGGTGATGATGGTGATGATGATGGTGATGATGGTGATGATAATGATAATGGTGATGATGATGGTGATGATGGTGATGATGATGATGGTGATGATGATGGTGATGATGATGATGATGATGAAGATGATGGTGATGAAGATGGTGATGATGATGACGATGATGATGATGATGGTGATGGTGATGATAGTGATGATGATGATGATGATGGTGATGGTGATGATGATGATGATGATGATGATGATGATGATGGTGATGATGATGATGATGGTGATGATGATGGTGATGATGACCCCCCCTCTACAGATGGACTCTCCCACGGATCTTTTCCGTGACTCCCCTCCTCAGATGCCAGCATTCGGCTCCTCGGACCTCCCCGGGGGACACGCCCCACCTGGCGCCGGACGCCCCGCCCCTCCCTTCAGGCCCCCTGGCTTCCCCCTCATCCACCACCTCCTCCAGGTGGGTGGAGCCGCCAGACGCACGGGGGGCCACCTCTCCGCCGCCACCTCGCACCGACACCCGAGGGGGGAGAGGAAGAGGAGCGGGGGAGGAGACGAAGCGATGGAGGAGGAGGAGGACGAGGAGGAGGACGGCTCGACGGGGGGGGAAAGGAGGCACGGCGACACCGCCCTGGTGACTGGGTGGAGTCACGACCTCTGCAAAGTGGGGAGGAGGAGGAAGCTGGAGAACCGTGGGGGAGATGGAGCGGCGGAAGGGGGAGGGAGGAGGAGCGATGGGGTGAGGGAGGGGAGGAGGAGGGAGAGGGAGGAGTTGAAGGAGCAGCTGGAGGAGGCGAGGGAGAGACTGCAGGCGCTCCAGGAGAAGGTGTGGAGGGCGTTTGGGGAGAAGCACCTGGAGGAGGAGGAGAGGAGGAAGCAGGGAGGGGGAGGAGGGGGAGGAGGGGTGAGGACGATGAGCGAGGAAGACGCCTCCAGAGGGATGTATGAGGATGATGAAGCTGACGCCGTGGAAACGGAGAAGGAGACCCTCTCCCTCCTCTCAGACTCCCCCTTCCACGGCTTCCACAAGCGCAGAAAAGAGGGGCGGGGCAACAGGGAGGCGGAGTCAGACATGCTGGAAGGCGGGGAGGGGGCGTGGCTGGAGTACCTGGGGGTGGAGGACGAGGCCGATGAGGGCGGGGTGAAGTTCGCCCGGGCGCTGAAGGTGGAGCTGGGCAGCGCTGTGGCGAGGGTCATCGACCGCGTGCTTCGCCTCTACGGCGAGGCCCCGCCCCCTTCCCCTCCCCCGCCCGCCGCCGTCTGTTTCCTCCCGCCCGACAGCGGCGACGGAGAGGAGGAGGGGGCGTGGATGGGGCTCCTCGCCAGAGGGAGGGGGGAAGAGAAGACGAAAGGCACGGAGGAGAAGGTGGGAGAAAGGGAGGAGCAGCTCCGCAAACTGACCAATCAGAGCCCGCCGCCTCGGGGCCCGCCCCCTCGCCCCGAAGGGCCCAATCTGGCCACGGCGTTTGTCTCCCAGAGGTCACCTGACCTACGGAAGGCCCACCCTCTCCTGGGCCCGCCCCTTTCGTCTCACCTGAACCCCTCCCATCCCAACCTCCCCCTCCATCACCACCCCCTCCCCCGCGCCCCCTCCCTCTCTCACCCCCCCCTCTTACCTCCCGCCTCCCAACCCAAGGACCCCTCTTCCTCCTTCCACCCCTCCTCCGCCTCCTCCTCTTCGTCCTCCTCCTCTTTCCCCGCGCCTCCCCCCCCGCCTCCCCCTCTCCCCCTCCCCCTCCCCCTCCTCCACTACTCCATGCAGCAGCTCTTCTCCCGCTCCCTCCACCACCCCCAGCTGCCCCACCTCCCACCGTCCCGGAAGGACTACCTGACCTCCGACCCTTTCCTGGAATTCTCGTCTCACCCCTCCTTCCCCCCCCTCCCTCTCCTCGGCCACCTGGACCCCTCCCTCGGGCGCCACCCCCACGGCGGCAGAGAGCGGGAGCGAGGGATCAGAGACGGGGGGATGAGAGGAGGGATGGACGGGGGAGAGCTCTACCTGACAGCTGGGGGGATATCCTTTTCTCAGCTGGGAGGGGGCTGTTTACTTGTTTGTTTGTTTGTTTATTTGTGGTTGTTTACATCCTTGACCTGCTGTTTACACCCAGGAGGGTTTGTCTCCTTGTCACCTGAAGAAGGCCAAGCTCATGTTCTTCTACTCCCGCTATCCCAGCTCCAACACCCTCAAGACCTACTTCCCCGACGTCAAGGTGCCCCCCCCCCACCAACCTCACCCCCCACCTTCACAAAAATAACAAAATCATTCCTCCCTGTTTCTCTCACTCTGAAGGATTTTGACATGTTAGCTCTAAATGAAGTTAGCATCCCTTCCTTCCTGCGCCGTCAGGCTCACTTCCTGTCCCGCTGCTTCCTGTTTCCTGTCCAGTTCAACCGCTGCGTGACCTCCCAGATGATCAAGTGGTTCAGCAACTTCAGAGAGTTCTTCTACATCCAGATGGAGCGCTTCGCCCGGCAGGCGGTCCGCGAGGCGCTGACGCGGTGCGTTTTTGAGTCGGCGCTCGGTTCTCATTGGCTGGACCAGTTTCACCTGTTCTAACGTCACACCTGACTTGTCTCTCAGGGAGGGGGCCCCTCGACCCGGCAGGGAGAGCCAGCTGAGGGTGGGCCGGGACACGGAGCTGTACCGCATCCTGAACATGCATTATAACAAGAGCAACATCTACCAGGTGAGGGGGGGGGGGGCACACCTGTCGGCTCAGGTGGATTGGTGACTAGAGATGACAGGAATACAGCTTTTATTTTGAAATAGCATCTCCCAGATCTGACCTGCCCTCCACTCTTCGGGTCAGGAGACTTTTGGGGATTGAACCCACAACCTTGGTGTTATTAGCGCCATGCTATTAACAACTGAGCTAACCGGCCGCGTTGCCGTTTCCGATGATTCTGAACAATGTTTTAAATGACATTCTCTCCTCCACATCTTTCTGTGTGTCACTCTTGACGCTTGTCGAGATGCTTGCCTCGGTCACATGACTACCTTCTTAAAGGGGCCGCTCTGGCCGCTAACACAGAATACATTACAGTAATTTCCGCACTGTAAGGCGCACCTAAAAGCCTTTAATCTTCTCAAAAACCGACAGTGCGCCTTATAATCCAGTGCGCTTTATAATCCAGCGCTTTATATATAGAAAAGGTTTTAGAATGGTCCATTCTTTGAAGGTGCGCCTTATAGTGTGGAAAATACTGTACTTCTAAACTGACACTCCCAAGCTAGCAGGACCAACAAGAAACAAACGTTGGGGTGATGTTACGAGGACGCTGCTAATAAAGTTGATACAAACTGGACTCGCGTTCATCATGTGGAGTAAAAAGGTTTGGAGACCACTGGTAGAGATAAACTGTGTAGCTTTTATTTTGACATTTGACCCTCCTTTAACTCAAAAGGCTTCGACCTGTATGGGGTTCAAACCCGAGACCTTGGCCTTAGTAGCACCACACTCTCACCAGCTGAGATAACCCACCATGCTGCGTTCTGGTTCCATGCTAACCGCCCGTCTCCTCTCGTTGGTGTTTTAGGTTCCGGACCGCTTCCTGGAGATCTCAGAGGTGGCTCTGAGGGAGTTCTACTCCGCCATCTGGACCGGCAAAGACAGCGACCCCTGCTGGAAGAAGGGAATATACAAAATCATCTGCAAGCTGGACTGTCCCGTCCCGGACTCCTTCAGACTGCCAGGCTGTCCCGTCGGCTGACGGAGACCCGGATCATGAATGGACAAACACAAGCACGCCGTCGCCGTCCACTTCACCTGAAGATCCCTTCAAATCACACAGAACTCCTTCATTATAGCTAAAAAAGAATTAAAGACTTTAAACAGAAGATTCCGCGGTGTTCCGGTGTTCCAATCTCATGATCGACGGATCAGAAAACTGGAAGAGCAGGAATTCTTTCTCCGGACATTCCTCTCCCCGTCAGCTGACTCGCGTCGTCACAGCGCTGCTGCACACCCCATAACGTAAGAATCACATATGACAGTTTAGGCTAAGCAGTTGCTATGCAGGGTTGCTAGGTGAGCAATCTGGATGCCCCTCGTCTAATATTACAGCACCAACAGGCGACACACACACACACACACACACACACACACACACACACACACACACACACACACACACACATACATACAGAACGCAACTCGGTTGTACAGTCAGATGTCCCAGCAGCAGGTACGCCTGTTGTTGATGTTGTTGTTGTTCCTCTGGTAGTTTTTAGATATTTCCCAGCGGCTGATTGGATGATTTTCTCCACGTGAGGTTTTTTTTCTGTTTCCGTTGAAATCAGGTTTCAGAAATCACAAGAAAAACAAAAGGACCAAAAGAGACAAACAGTTCCAGCCACACGTTTGTGTAGTCGTGCGACGCCGTTGTGTTTCCATCTCTATGAAATGATTATAAGCGTTGTACTTACTTATATCTGTAATCAAACCTGCTGAACCGTAATGGACGACATGTTGACTTAAAAACAGTGACATTAATGTTTTGTTGTTCATGGTGAGCTTTTGTTGTTGTTGTCGTCACCATGGAGACCGGTTTGTTACTGCACACTCGGCCTCTGTGACAGGCAACACGTATATAACCCACATGTGGCATGTTCCCTATATTCACATGTCTTTTGGTATTTGAGCCTCTCCTTGTTTGACGCTCTTTGTTTTACGCCCCATGTTGATGTTTGAGCTTATCAATGAATTAAAGTGATATCAACCCTCTGTTGTCATGTGTGTGTGAGAACGCGTAAAGGACACGCCAATGCCACAGAGAGCCATGAATGAAGATCAAGACACATTGTTGATACTTCTGTCTGTCAAACAGTTTGTTTCACTAAGATGGAAATAAAAGCTTTTCTTGCCGTAGATTAAAGTTGAACATATATTACAATGGAAACATGTTGAGGAATTCCTCAAAAAGTGTGAAAAACTCCTCAAAACATGCTAAACTGTTGAAAACACCTTGAAACGTGTTTAAAAACTCCTGAAATTGTGTCAAAAACTCATTTAAAATGTGAAAAACGCCTTAAAACGTGTTAAACACGCCTTAAAATATGTTAAAAACTCCTGAAATTGTGTTGAAACTCCTGAAATTGTGTTAAATACACCTTAAAACATGCAAAACCTTCTGAAATTGTCTAAAACTCCTGAAAATGTGTTAAAAAGGCCCCAAAATTAAAAAAAAACTTTTCTTATAATGTGTTAAAAACTCCTTAAAACATGTTAATACACCATAAAACACGTTAAAAACTCCTAAAATCATGTCAAAAAACTACTGAAAACATGTTAAAAATGCTTAAAATGTGTTAAAATCTCCCGAAAACATGTTCAAAACATATTGAAAACTTCTAAAAACATGTATAACACTAAAACATGTTAAAAAGTCTTAAAAACACATTGAAAACTTCTGAAAACGTGTTAAAAACACCTTAAATCTGTCGTTTAGACAGAAGGAGCAAAAGTCACAGGTTTTATTCTCTGAAAACATTTTAACTGAGAAAAGAAGCTGCGTCTGAAATTGACGTGTTTTGAAGGGATTAGACGTGTTGCTAAAGCTAAGCTAACCAGACCTTCTGTGACTGAGACACTGGACTCAGGTAAGCTAGCAGGTAGCGTTGCCGAGTGGTCTAGGGCAGTGGTCCCCAACCCGCGGACCGGTACCGGTCCGTGGGTCATTTGGTACCGGGCCGCTCAGAAAGAAGAACTTATTTACATTACTTCCGTTTTATTTATTTCGGAGTCTGAAAGACATTAAATTTGAAAAGTGACGTCTGTGTGGAATGACGCACTGACAAATTCATGCATCTGTCCCGCTTGACGGGTCTCGGTCATGTGACAGGTTATCAACACACACAATGAAGCGCCCATAAGCGCACCAGTGTTCTGGAATAAAGTCAAGGCAGATTGTCCTGAGATCGCCCAAAAAGTATCGAAAACCCTGTTTCCATTTCCAACCTCCTGACTTTGTGAAGCGATTTTCTGCTGTGACCGAAAACCAAACCCAACTGCGGAGTAGACCAGACATGTGGAACACACTTCAGGTGTCATTGTCTCCCGTTATCCCTAGATCAGCGGTCCCCATCCACTAATTCTCATTATTGTAATAATTATTATTTGATTGACTTGTTCATCTTTCTATTGGAAATGATCAATATTTCTCCTGCGTTGAATGCACTGATTGTAAGTCACGAAATTTCAAAATAAACCTCATCAGTGCAGTCACTTAAATCGAGTTTTTAATGTAATTATTTCTTATAATTATTATGTTTACAGAGACGAAATAGAGATGTTGATTATCAATTTATGAAAAAAAGTTTGTTTATTGTCTGTTGATGTCTACATTTTACATAAAACCACTGCGGACGATTTATTATTAGACTACAGCTGTCCTGGCGTCATTAACGATTATCGAGCAAATGAAGACCGGTCCGTGAAAATAGTCTTAGATGAAACCGGCCCGTGGGGCAAAAAAGGTTGGGGACCGCTGGTCTAAGGCGCTGGATTTAGGCTCCAGTCTCTCTAAAGGCGTGGGTTGGAATCCTGCCAAGCGTAGTTTTATCTCGAAGAAAATAAATACAAAATTAGATAAAGCTGTTCACTCTAACCTCAGAATGATTAATGGTCCTGACCCCATCTGTTTTCGGCACATTTTGAAAATATTTTTCAACTCTAAAGTAAAATAAAATAAAATAAAATAAAATAAAATAAAATAAAATAAAATAAAATAAAATAAAATAAAATAAAATTTAAAAAAAATGTTTTCAAAACTCTAAAATATCTTTTCTACATTTTTTAGAGTTTTTAAAAAACTTCTTAAAACAAGTTAAAAAACTTAAATTGCGTTTAAAACCTCCTGAGACAGAATACACTAGTCTAAGCTGCGCTGTCTAGCAGTGACTTGGCTCTTGAAATTTGAGAAAAGGCTGCGGAGTCGTGAATGTAATCTCTGTATAATGCAACCACAGCCACTACAGAAGTTTCTATTCTATGCACCTTATAATGCAGTGCGCCCTATTCTGGTGAAAACAGTTTTAAAATAGGCCAATCATTGAAAGTGCGCCTTATAGTCCAGAGCGCCTTATACTGAGGAAAATACTGTACTGCTAATAAAGTTGATACAAAGTGGACTCACGTTCATCATGTGGAGTAAGAAAGTTTGGAGATCACTGCTATACCAATCAATCAACTTTTATTTATATAGCGCTTAATCACATCTGAAGACATTTCAAAGCACTTTAGCCAACAATGTCAACAATAAACTGTAGCTTTTATTTTGTCTGTAAACCAGTTTGTTTCAATAGGATGGAAATAAAAGCATTTTCTCTCGGTAGATTAACGTTTAACATAAATTACAATGGAAATATGTTTAGAAACTCCTCAAAAAGTGTTAAAAACTCCTCAAAACACGCTAAAAACTCATAGAAATGTGTTGAAACACCTTGAAATATGTTGAAAACTCCTTAAAAACTATTTAAAAACTCCTGAAATCATGTCAAAAACTTGTTTCACATGTTAAAAATGCTTTAAAACGTAAAATAGACCTTAAAATGTGTTCAAAACTCCTAAAAATGTGTTAAATACACCTTAAAACATGTTAAAAACCTCTGAAATTATGTCAAAAACACCTTAAAACATTTCAATAATGCCTTAAAATGTATTAAATACACCTCAAAACATATTGAAAACTCCTTAAATCATGTAAAAAAAAAATCCTGAAAACTTGTTAAAAATACCTCAAAACATGTTAAAAACTCATTCAAACTCCCGAAAACATTTTCAAAACATACTGAATACTTCTAAAAACATGTATAATACTAAAAAAATGTTAAAAATGACTAACAACGTGTTAAAATCTGCTGAAAACATGTTCAAAACAAACCAAAACATATTGAAAACTATTAAACATGTATAACACTAAAAATGTGTTAAAAAGTCTGAGGAACACAATGAAAACTCCTGAAAACGGTTAAAAACGCCTTAAAACTGTCGTTTAAACACTGATAAACACGTTGTACGCAGATATCCCTCAGCGTCCGACCTCACCTCACAGTGATGATGTTACATACGAGTTATCGGCCGTTTCGTGTCCCGTCCCCCCCAATGTATTTACATGGAGGTAGCGTGGCCGAGCGGTCTAAGGCGCTGGATTAAGGCTCCAGTCTCTCCGGGGGCGTGGGTTCAAATCCCACCGCTGCCAAGCTTTTCATTTCAAGAAGCTGCTGAGTCGTGCAGAAGGAGAAAAGGCCGTAGGCTGTCTTTTCTGAACACATTTTACCTGAGAAAACATGCTGCGCCTGAAATTGACGTATTTTAAAGGTATTAGTCGTCTTGCTAAAGCTAAGCTAACCAGCCCTTCTGTCACCGAGACACTGGACTTAGGTACACTAGCAGGAAGCTTGGCTGAGTGGTCTAAGGTGCTTGATTTAGGATCCAGCCTCTCTGTAGGCATGGGTTCAGATCCCACTGCTGGCAAGTAGTGTTTTATCTCAAAGAAGTCAATAAAAGATGAGATAAAGATGTTCACTCTGTGAATGATTAATGGTTCTGACCCCATCTGTTTTCACCACTGAAGTTCGTACATCTCAAATTTAATGTTTGGTTCAAACATACCAAAACATTTTGACAATTTTGTTCAACTCCAAAATAAAATGAAATAAAAATAAAATGTTTTCAAAACTCTAAATTATGTTTTAAACATGTCTTAGAGTTTTTAAGAAAACTACTTACAACGCGTTTAAAACAACTCCTTAAATTGTGTTTGAAAGATCCATATGTGTGTTAAAATTGCTTTCAAACATGCTAACTCTTTAAAACGTGGTAAAAACTCATCAACATGTGTCTAAAATGTGTTAAAAAACTCCTAAATTCATGTTAAAACTCTTTTAACATGTTAAAAATTCCTTAAACGTGTTAAATAACCTCAAAATTTGTTAAAAATTCCTGAAATTGTGTCAAAAACTCTTGAAAACATGTTAAAAACGACTCAAACCGACTGAAATATACCTTAAAACGTGCTAAAAACTCCTAAAATTGTGTCAAAAACTCCTATAGACATGTTAAAAATGGCTTAAGACTTGTTAAAACCTCCTGAAAACATGTTCAAAACAAACCAAAACCTATAAAAACTATTAAACATGTAAAGCACTAAAAATTTGTTAAAAAATCCTATAATACACATTGAAAACTCCTGAAACCGGTTAAAAAAACCTTAAAATTGTCATTTAAACACTGATAAACGCGTTGTACGCTGACATCAGTCGTTGTCCAACCTCACCTCACAGTGATGTTACATACAAGTTATGGGGCGTGTCATGTCCCGTCCCCCCCATGGTACATACATGGAGGTAGCGTGGCCGAGCGGTCTAAGGCGCTGGATTAAGGCTCCAGTCTCTCTGGGGGCGTGGGTTCGAATCCCACCGCTGCCAAGCTTTTCAGTCTAAGGTCACAGTAGTCTAAGGTCACACACTACAGTCTTTTCCTGAAAACATTTTCCCAAGAGAAGAACCTGCATCTGTGATTAACGTGTTTGAAAGGAATTAGACGTTTGGCTAAAGCTAAGCTAACAAGACCTTGTGTCACTGAGACTCTGGACTTACATAAGCTAGCAGGTAGCGTGGCCGAGCGGTCTAAGGCGCTGGATTTAGGCTCCAGTCTCTCTGGAGGCGTGGGTTCAAATCCCACCGCTGCCATTTGTGATTTTATCTCAAAGAAGTAAATAAAACATTGAAGAAATAGTTTGTTCACTCTAACCTGAGACTGAGTAATGGTTCTGACCCCATCTGGTTTCACCTCTCAAATTTAAAGTTTTTGATTCAAACATACCAAAGTAGAAGAAGAGGAGGACGAAAGTGTGTCCATAAGAACAGAGAGAAGAGGAACGCCAAGAGTATAGGACAAGAGTATAAAACCAAATAAAAATAAAATGTTTCAAAACATGTTTTAAACATGTCTTAGAGTTTTTAAAAAAAAACTACTTACAACATGTTTTTAAAAAAACTCCTTAAATTCTGTTTGAAAGATCCATATATGTGTGTTAAAATTGTTTTCAAACATGTTAACTATTTAAAATGAACAAAAAACTCATTAAAATGTGTCTAAAATGTGTTTAAAAACTCCTAAAGTCACGATAAAAATGACTTAAATGTGTTAAATAACCTCAAAATGTGTTAAAAATTCCTGAAATTGTGTTAAATACAATATGCATGTTAAAAACTTCTGAAATTGTGTCAAAAACTCCTGAAAACATGTCAAAAATGCCTTAAACGTGTTAAAAAACCTCAAAATGTGCTAGAAACTCCTAAAATTGTGTCAAAAACTCCTGAAAACATGTTAAAAATGCCTTAAACGTGTTAAATAACCTCAAAATGTGCTAAAAACTCCTAAAATTGTGTCAAAAACTCCTGAAAACATGTTAAAAACGCCTCAAACTGTCTGAAATATACCTTAAAGTGTGCTAAAAACTCCTAAAATTGTGCCACAAACTCCTGAAAACATGTTAAAAACGCCTCAAACTGTCTGAAATATACCTTAAAATGTGCTAAAAACTCATAAAATTGTGTCAAAAACTCCTGAAAACATGTTAAAAACGCCTCAAACTGTCTGAAATATACCTTAAAATGTGCTAAAAACTCCTAAAATTGTGTCAAAATCTCCTCAAAACATGTTAAAAACAAACCAAAACATATTGAAAACTATTACACATGCAAAGCACTGAAAATGTGTTAATGTGATGTGTTAAAATGTGTTAATGTGATTCAAACATACCAAAGTAGAAGAAGATGGGGAGGAAAGTGTGTCCGTAAGAACAGAGAAGAGGAACGCCAAGAGTATAGGACTGGGAGTAGGGACGTTGAATGTTGGAACTATGGCAGGAAAAGGTAGAGAGTTGGTTGACATGATGCAGAGGAGGATGGCAGACATACTGTGTGTCCAGGAGACCAGGTGGAAAGCTAGCAAGGCAAGAAGTTTAGGAGCAGTGTACAACTTGATTTATCATGGTGTAGATAGGAAAAGGAATGGAGTAGGAGTTATCTTGAAGGAGGAGTTTGTTAGGAATGTTCTGGAGGTAAAAAAGAGTGTCAGATAGAGTGATGAGTCTGAAGCGAGAGATAGAAGGTGTGATGTTCAATGTTGTTGGTGGGTATGCTCCACAGGTAGGATGTGAGGTGGAGAAGGAGAAATTCTGGTTGGACTTTGATGAAGTGATGCAGAGCATACCTAGAAATGAGAGAGTTGTCATTGGTGCAGACTTCAATGGACATGTTGGTGCAGGAAACAGAGGTGATGATGGGCAGGTTTGGTTTCCAGGAGTGGAACGCAGAAGGACAGATGGTAGTTGACTTTGTGAAAAGAATGAAAATGGCTATTGTGAATACTTTTTTCCAGAATAGGCAGGAACATAGAGTGACCTATAAGAGTGGTGGGAGGAGCACACAGGTAGACTACATCTGATGTAGACGGTGTAATCTGAAGGAGATCAGTGATTGTAAAATCGTGGTAGGCGATAGTGTAGCCAAACAGCATAGGATGGTGGTGTGTAGGATGACTCTGGTGATGAGGAAGATGAAGAGGACAAAGACAGAGCAGAGGATGAAATGGTGAAAGCTGAAAAGGGAAGAGTGTTGCATGACTTTTAGTAAGGAGTTAAGACAGGCTCTGGGTGGTCAGGAGGTGCTTCCAGATGACTGGACAACTACAGCTAATGTGATCAGGGAGACAGGTAGGAGAGTACTTGATGTGTCATCTGGAAAGAAAGTAGATCAGGAGACTTGGTGGTGGAATGAGGAGATACAGGAGTGTATACAGAGAAAGAGGTTAGAGAAGAAGAAGTGGGACACTGAGAGGACTGAGGAGAGTAGACAGGAGTACAGGGAGATGCAGCGTAAGGTGAAGGTAGAGGTCGCAAAGGCCAAACAAGGGGCTTATGATGACTTGTATGCTAGGTTGGACAGTACGGAGGGAGAGACTGATCTATACCGGTTGGCAAGACAGAGAGACAGAGATGGGAAGGACGTGCAGCAGGTTAGGGTGATTAAGGATAGGGATGGAAGTCTATTGACAGGTGCCAGTAGTGTGATGGGGAGATGGAAAAGGTACTTTGAAGAGTTGATGAAAGTGGAAAATGAGAGAGAACAAAGACTAGAAGAGGTGACTGTTGTGGACCAGGAAGTAGCAAAGATCAGTCAGGATGAAGTGAGGAGGGCATTGAAGAGGATGAGGAGTGGAAAGGCAGTCGGTCCTGATGATATACCTGTGGAGGTATGGAAGTGTCTAGGAGAGGTGGCGGTAGAGTTTCTGACTGGGTTGTTCAACAGGATCTTAGATAGTGAGAAGATGCCTGAGGAATCTCACAGTGATGATGTTACATACGAGTTATCGGGCGTCTTGTGTCCCGTCCCCCCCAAGGTATTTACATGGAGGTAGCGTGGCCGAGCGGTCTAAGGCGCTGGATTAAGGCTCCAGTCTCTCCGGGGGCGTGGGTTCAAATCCCACCGCTGCCAAGCTTTTCAGTTCAAGAAGCTGCTGAGTCGTGCAGGAGGAGAAAAGGTCATAGGCTGTCCTTTCTGCACACATTTTACCTGAGAAAACATGCTGCGTCTGAAATTGATGTGTTTTAAAGGGATTAGACGTGTTGCTAAAGTTAAGCTAACCAGACCTTCTGTCACAGAGACACTGGGCTTTCGTACACTAGCAGGTAGCTTGGCCGAGTGGTCTAAGGCGCTGGATTTAAGCTCCAGTCTCTCTGGAGGCGTGGGTTCAAATCCCACAGCTGCCATTTCTGGTTTTATCTCAAAGAAGTAAATGAAAGATGGGAGAAATATGTTCACTCTAACCTGAGACTGATTAATGGTTCTGACCCCATCTGGTTTCACCACTCAAATTCTTACATCTCAAATTTAAAGTTTTTGATTCAAACATACCAAAGTAGAAGAAGATGGGGAGGAAAGTGTGTCCGTAAGAACAGAGAAGAGGAACGCCAAGAGTATAGGACTGGGAGTAGGGACGTTGAATGTTGGAACTATGGCAGGAAAAGGTAGAGAGTTGGTTGACATGATGCAGAGGAGGATGGCAGACATACTGTGTGTCCAGGAGACCAGGTGGAAAGCTAGCAAGGCAAGAAGTTTAGGAGCAGTGTACAACTTGATTTATCATGGTGTAGATAGGAAAAGGAATGGAGTAGGAGTTATCTTGAAGGAGGAGTTTGTTAGGAATGTCCTGGAGGTAAAAAAAGAGTGTCAGATAGAGTGATGAGTCTGAAGCGAGAGATAGAAGGTGTGATGTTCAATGTTGTTGGTGGGTATGCTCCACAGGTAGGATGTGAGGTGGAGAAGGAGAAATTCTGGTTGGACTTTGATGAAGTGATGTAGAGCATACCTAGAAATGAGAGAGTTGTCATTGGTGCAGACTTCAATGGACATGTTGGTGCAGGAAACAGAGGTGATGAGGAGGTGATGGGCAGGTTTGGTATCCAGGTGTGGAACGCAGAAGGACAGATGGTAGTTGACTTTGTGAAAAGGATGTAAATGGCTATTGTGAATACTTTCTTCCAGAATAGGCAGGAACATAGAGAGACCTATAAGAGTGGTGGGAGGAGCACACAGGTAGACTACATCTGATGTAGACGGTGTAATCTGAAGGAGATCAGTGATTGTAAAATCGTGGTAGGCGATAGTGTAGCCAAACAGCATAGGATGGTGGTGTGTAGAATGACTCTGGTGGTGAGGAAGATGAAGAGGACAAAGACAGAGCAGAGGATGAAATGGTGAAAGCTGAAAAGGGAAGAGTGTTGCATGACTTTTAGTAAGGAGTTAAGACAGGCTCTGGGTGGTCAGGAGGTGCTTCCAGATGACTGGACAACTACAGCTAATGTGATCAGGGAGACAGGTAGGAGAGTACTTGATGTGTCATCTGGAAAGAAAGTAGATAAGGAGACTTGGTGGTGGAATGAGGAGATACAGGAGTGTATACAGAGAAAGAGGTTAGAGAAGAAGAAGTGGGACACTGAGAGGACTGAGGAGAGTAGACAGGAGTACAGGGAGATGCAGCATACCGTGAAGGTAGAGGTCGCAAAGGCCAAACAAGGGGCTTATGATGACTTGTATGCTAGGTTGGACAGTAAAGAGGGAGAGACTGATCTATACAGACTGGCAAGACAGAGAGACAGAGACGGGAAGGACGTGCAGCAGGTTAGGGTGATTAAGGATAGGGATGGAAGTGTATTGACAGGTGCCAGTAGTGTGATGGGGAGATGGAAAAGGTACTTTGAAGAGTTGATGAACGTGGAAAATGAGAGAGAACAAAGACTAGATGAGGTGACTGTTGTGGACCAGGAAGTAGCAAAGATCAGTCAGGATGAAGTGAGGAGGGTATTGAAGAGGATGAGGAGTGGAAAGGCAGTCGGTCCTGATGATATACCTGTGGAGGTATGGAAGTGTCTAGGAGAGGTGGCAGTAGAGTTTCTGACTGGGTTGTTCAACAGGATCTTAGATAGTGAGAAGATGCCTGAGGAACCTCACAGTGATGATGTTACATACGAGTTATCGGGTGTCTCGTGTCCCGTCCCCCCCGAGGTATTTACATGGAGGTAGCGTGGCCGAGCGGTCTAAGGCGCTGGATTAAGGCTCCAGTCTCTCCGGGGGCGTGGGTTCAAATCCCACCGCTGCCAAGCTTTTCAGTTCAAGAAGCTGCTGAGTCGTGCAGGAGAAAAGGTCGTAGGCTGTCCTTTCTGAACACATTTTACCTGAGAAAACATGCATAGGGATTAGCATAGGGATTAGACGTGTTGCTAAAGTTAAGCTAACCAGACCTTCTGTGACGGAGACACTGGACTTAGGTACACTAGCAGGTAGCTTGGCCGAGTGGTCTAAGGTGCTTGACTTAGGATCCAGTCTCTCTGTAGGCATGGGTTCAGATCCCACTGCTGGCAAGTAGTGTTTTATCTCAAAGAAGTCAATAAAAGATGAGATAAAGATGTTCACTCCAACCTGAGAATGATTAATGGTTCTTACCCCATCTGTTTTCACCACTGAAGTTCGTACATCTCAAATTTAATGTTTGGTTCAAACATACCAAAACATTTTGACAATTTTGTTCAACTCCAAAATAAAATGAAATAAAAATAAAATGTTTTCAAAACATGTTTTAAACATGTCTTAGAGTTTTTTTAAAAAACTACTTACAACGTGTTTTAAAAAAACCTCCTTAAGTTGTGTTTGAAAGATCCATATATGTGTGTTAAAATTGTTTTCAAACATGTTAACTATTTAAAACGAACAAAAAACTCATTAAAATGTGTCTAAAATGTGTTTAAAAACTCCTAAATTCAAGTTAAAAATGCCTTAAACGTGTTAAATAACCTCAAAATGTGTTAAAAATTCCTGAAATTGTGTTAAATACAATATACATGTTAAAAACTTCTGAAATTGTGTCAAAAACTCCTGAAAACATGTTAAAAATGCCTTAAACGTGTTAAATAACCTCAAAAAGTGCTAGAAACTCCTAAAATTGTGTCAGAAACTCCTGAAAACATGTTAAAAATGCCTTAAACGTGTTAAATAACCTCGAAATGTGCTAGAAACTCCTAAAATTGTGTCAAAAACTCCTGAAAACATGTTAAAAATGCCTTAAACGTGTTAAATAACCTCGAAATGTGCTAGAAACTCCTAAAATTGTGTCAAAAACTCCTACAAACATGTTAAAAATGGCTATAACTGTCTGAAATATACCTTAAAATGTGCTAAAAACTCCTAAAATTGTGTCAAAATCTCCTGAAAACATGTTCAAAACAAACTAAAACATATTGAAAACTATTACACATGCAAAGCACTGAAAATGTGTTCAGTAGTGCCAGTAGTGTGATGGGAAGATGGAAAAGGTACTTTGAAGAGTTGATGAACGTGGAAAATTAGAGAGAACAAAGACTAGAAGAGGTGACTGTTGTGGACCAGGATGTAGCAAAGATTAGTCAGGATGAAGTGAGGAGGGCATTGAAGAGGATGAAGAGTGGAAAGGCAGTCGGCCCTGATGATATACCTGTAGAGGTATGGAAGTGTCTAGGAGAGGTGGCAGTAGAGTTTCTGACTTTCTGGTGCCCATTTTTAAGAACAAGGGAGATGTGCAGAGTTGTGGCAACTACAGAGGAATAAAGCCGATGAGCCATACAATGAAGTTATGGGAGAGAGTAGTGGAAGCTAGACTAAGGGCAGAAATGAACATTTGTGAGCAGCAGTATGGTTTCATGCCAAAAAAGAGTACTACAGATGCAGTATTTGCTTTGAGGATGTTGATAGAGAAGTACAGAGAAGGCCAGAGGGAGCTGCATTGTGTTTTTGTAGATCTGGAGAAAGCTGATGACAGGGTGTCCAGAGAGGAACTGTGGTATTGTATGAGGAAGTCTGGAGTGGCAGAGAAGTATGTTAGAGCGGTGCAGGACATGTATGAGGACTGTAAGACAGTGGTGAGGTGTGCTGTAGGTGTGACAGAGGAGTTCAAGGTGGAGGTGGGACTGCATCAGGGATCAGCTCTGAGCCCCTTCTTGTTCGCTATGGTGATGGACAGCCTGACAGACGAGGTTAGACAGGAATCTCCATGGACTATGATGTTTGCAGATGACATTGTGATCTGTAGTGAGAGCAGGGAACAGGTGGAGGAGAAGCTAGAGAGGTGGAGGTTTGTCCTGGAAAGGAGAGGAATGAAGGTTAGCTGCAGTAAGACAGAGTACATGTGTGTGAATGAGAGGGACCCAAGTGGAAGAGTGAGGTTACAGGGAGAAGAGATCAAGAAGGTGGAGGATTTGAAGTACTTAGGCTCAACAGTCCAGAGCAATGGAGAGTGTGGAAAAGAGGTGAAGAAGCGTGTACAGGCAGGATGGAACGGGTGGAGGAAAGTGTCGGGTGTGATGTGTGATAGAAGAGTTTCAGCTAAAATGAAAGGAAAGGTGTACAAAACTGTGGTGAGACTAGCGATGTTGTTTGGTCTAGAGACAGTGTCACTGAGGAAAAGACAGGAGACAGAGCTGGAGGTAGCAGAGATGAAGATGCTGAGGTTCTCTCTGGGAGTGACCAGGAAGGATAGGATCAGGAATGAGTACATCAGAGGGACAGCACATGTTAGAGGTTTTGGAGATAAAGTCAGAGAGGCCAGACTGAGATGGTTTGGACATGTCCAGAGGAGAAATAGTGAATATATCGGTAGAAGGATGCTGAGTTTTGAGCTGCCAGGCAGGAGGCCTAGAGGAAGACCAAAGAGGAGGTTTATGGATGTAATGAGGGAAGACATGAAGGTAGTTGGTGTGAGAGAAGAGGATTCAAAGGACAGGGTTAGATGGAGGAAATTGATTCGCTGTGGAGACCCCTGAAGGGAAAAGCCGAAAGGAAAAGAAGAAGAAGACGTGTGGCTAAAGCTAAGCTAACCAGACCTTGTGTGACTGAGACTCTGGACTTAAATAAACTAGCAGGTAGCGTGGCCGAGTGGTCTAAGGCGCTGGATTTAGGCTCCAGTCTCTCTGGAGGCGTGGGTTCAAATCCCACCGCTGCCATTTGTGATTTTATCTCAAAGAAGTAAATAAAACATTGAAGAAATACAGTTTGTTCACTCTAACCTGAGACTGGCTAATGGTCCTGACCCCATCTGGTTTCACCACTGAAATTCTTACATCTCAAATTTAAAGTTTTTGATTCAAACATACCAAAGTAGAAGAAGAGGAGGACGAAAGTGTGTCCGTAAGAACAGAGAGAAGAGGAACGCCAAGACTATAGGACTGGGAGTAGGGACGTTGAATGTTCATTGAATGAAGCTGAAGAGGACAAAGACAGAGCAGAGGATGAAATGGTGAAAGCTGAAGAGGGAAGAGTGTTGCATGACTTTTGGTAAGGAGTTCAGACAGGCTCTGGGTGGTCAGGAGGTGCTTCCAGATGACTGGACAACTACAGCTAATGTGATCAAGGAGACAGGTAGGAGAGTACTTGGTGTGTCATCTGGAAGGAAAGTAGATAAGGAGACTTGGTGGTGGAATGAGGAGGTACAGGAGTGTATACAGAGAAAGAGGTTAGCTAAAAAGAAGTGGGACACTGAGAGGACTGAGGAGAGTAGACAGGAGTACAGGGAGATGCAGCATACAGTGAAGGTAGAGTTCGCAAAGGCCAAACAAGGGGCTTATGATGACTTGTATGCTAGGTTGGACAGTAAGGAGGGAGAGACTGATCTATACAGGTTGGCAAGACAGAGAGACAGAGATGGGAAGGACGTGCAGCAGGTTAGGGTGATTAAGGATAGGGATGGAAGTCTATTGACAGGTGCCAGTAGTGTGATGGGAAGATGGAAAAGGTACTTTGAAGAGTTGATGAACGTGGAAAATGAGAGAGAACAAAGACTAGAAGAGGTGACTGTTGTGGACCAGGATGTAGCAAAGATTAGTCAGGATGAAGTGAGGAGGGCATTGAAGAGGATGAGGAGTGGAAAGGCAGTCGGTCCTGATGATATACCTGTAGAGGTATGGAAGTGTCTAGGAGAGGTGGCAGTAGAGTTTCTGACTGGGTTGTTCAACAGGATCTTAGATAGTGAGAAGATGCCTGAAGAAGGGAGGAGAAGTGTGCTGGTGCCCATTTTTAAGAACAAGTGAGATGTGCAGAGTTGTGGCAACTACAGAGGAATAAAGCTGATGAGCCATACAATGAAGTTATGGGAGAGAGTAGTGGAAGCTAGACTAAGGCCAGAAGTGAGAATTTGTGAGCAGCAGTATGGTTTCATGCCAAAAAAGAGTACTACAGATGCAGTATTTGCTTTGAGGATGTTGAAAGAGAAGTACAGAGAAGGCCAGAGGGAGCTGCATTGTGTTTTTGTAGATCTGGAGAAAGCTGATGACAGGGTGTCCAGAGAGGAACTGTGGTATTGTATGAGGAAGTCTGGAGTGGCAGAGAAGTATGTTAGAGCGGTGGAGGACATGTATGAGGACTGTAAGACAGTAAGACAGAGTACATGTGTGTGAATGAGAGGGATCCAAGTGGAAGAGTGAGGTTACTGGGAGAAGAGATCATGAAGGTGGAGGATTTTAAGTACTTAGGCTCAACAGTCCAGAGTAATGGAGTTTCAGGCTCTTGAACTGAAAAGCTTGGCAGCTGAGGGATTCAAACCCACTCCCCCAGAGAGACTGGAGCCTTAATCCAGCGCCTTAGAACTCTCAGCCACGCTACCTCCATGTAAATACCATGGGGGGGACGGGACACGAGACGCCCAATAACTCGTATGTAACATGCTAAAAATTCCTAAAATCGTGTCAAAAACACATTTTAAAAATGGCTTACAACATGTTAAAAATTAGATAAAGAAGGTCACTCTAACATGAGAATGATTAATGGTTGTGACCCCATCTGATTACACCACTGAAATTCTCACATCTCAAATTTAATTTGTGGTTCAAACATACCAAAACATTTGGACAATTTTTTTCAACTCCAAAGTAAAATGAAATAAAAATAAAATGTTTTCGAAACCCTAAAATATATTTTCAACATGTCTTAAGAGTTTTAAAGCAAACTTCTTACAAAATGTTTACAAAACTCCGTAAATTGTGTTTGAAAGATACATAAAAATGTGACAAAATTTCTTTAAAACATGTTAAAAAACTCTTTAAAACATGCACAAAAAAAACTCATTACAATGTGTTTAAAATGTGTTTAAAAACTCCTGAAATCATGTCAAAATCTCTTTTAACATGTTAAAAATAACTTAAAATGTGTTAAATGCACCTCAAAATGTGTTGAAAACAGATGAAATTGTGTTAAATACACCTTACAACATGTTAAAAACTTCTGAAATTGTGTCAAAACGTCCTGAAAACGTCTTAAAAATGCCTCAATCGTCTGATATGTACCTTAAAACATGCTAAAAAATTCCTAAAATCGTGTCAAAAACACAAACAAACATGTTAGAAATGGCTTACAACGTGTTAAAATCCCCTGAAAACATGTTCAAAACAAACCAAAACATATTGAAAACTATTAAACTGTATAACACTAAAAATGTGTTAAAATGTGTTAAAAACACATTGAAAACTCCTGAAACCGGTTAAAAACACCTTAAAACTGTCGTTTAAACACTGATAAACACGTACGCAGATATCCCTCAGCGTCCGACCTCACCTCACAGTGATGATGTTACATACGAGTTATCGGCCGTTTCGTGTCCTGTCCCCCTCAACATATTTACATTGAGGTAGCGTGGCCGAGCGGTCTAAGGCGCTGGATTAAGGCTCCAGTCTCTCCGGGGGCGTGGGTTCAAATCCCACCGCTGCCAAGCTTTTCATTTCAAGAAGCTGCTGAGTCGTGCAGAAGGAGAAAAGGTCGTAGGCTGTCTCTTCTGAACACATTTTACCTGAGAAAACATGCTGCGTCTGAAATTGACGTGTTTTAAAGGGATTAGACATGTTGCTAAAGCTAAGCTAACCAGACCTTCTGTCACCGAGACACTGGACTTAGGTACGCTAGCAGGAAGCTTGGCTGAGTGGTCTAAGGTGCTTGATTTAGGATCCAGTCTCTCTGTAGGCATGGGTTCAGATCCCACTGCTGGCAAGTAGTGTTTTATCTCAAAGAAGTCAATAAAAGATGAGATAAAGATGTTCACTCTGAGAATGATTAATGGTTCTGACCCCATCTGTTTTCACCACTGAAGTTCGTACATCTCAAATTTAACGTTTGGTTCAAACATACCAAAACATTTTGACAATGTTTTTCAGCTACAAAATAAAATGAAATAAAAATAAAATGTTTTCAAAACTCTAAATTATGTTTTAAACATGTCTTAGAGTTTTTAAGAAAACTACTTACAACGCGTTTAAAACAACTCCTTAAATTGTGTTTGAAAGATCCATATGTGTCTTAAAATTGCTTTCAAACATGCTAACTCTTTAAAACGTGCAAAAAACTCATTAACATGTGTCTAAAATGTGTTAAAAAACTCCTAAATTCATGTTAAAACTCTTTTAACATGTTAAAAATTCCTTAAACGTGTTAAATAACCTCAAAATGTGTTAAGAATTCCTGAAATTGTGTCAAAAACTCTTGAAAACATGTTAAAAACGACTCAAACCGACTGAAATATACCTTAAAACGTGCTAAAAACTCCTAAAATTGTGTCAAAAACTCCTATAGACATGTTAAAAATGGCTTAAGACTTGTTAAAACCTCCTGAAAACATGTTCAAAACAAACCAAAACCTATAAAAACTATTAAACATGTAAAGCACTAAAAATTTGTTAAAAAATCCTATAATACACATTGAAAACTCCTGAAACCGGTTAAAAACGCCTTAAAATTGTCATTTAAACACTGATAAACGCGTTGTATGCAGACATCAGTCGGTGTCCAACCTCACCTCACAGTGATGTTACATACGAGTTATGGGGCGTGTCATCTCCCGTCCCCCCCATGGTGCTTACATGGAGGTAGCGTCGCCGAGAGGTCTAAGGCGCTGGATTAAGGCTCCAGTCTCTCTGGGGGTGTGGGTTTGAATCCCACCGCTGCCAAGCTTTTCAGTCTAAGGTCACAGATTTCTTTTCCTGAAAACATTTTGCCCAAGAGAAGAACCTGCATCTGTGATTAACGTGTTTTAAAGGAATTAGATGTTTGGCTAAAGCAAAGCTAACCAGACCTTGTGTCACTGAGACTCTGGAATTACATAAACTAGCAGGTAGCGTGGCCGAGTGGTCTAAGGCGCTGGATTTAGGCTCCAGTCTCTCTGGAGGCGTGGGTTCAAATCCCACAGCTGCCATTTGTGATTTTATCTCAAAGAAGTAAATAAAACATTGAAGAAATACAGTTTGTTCACTCTAACCTGAGACTGATTAATGGTTCTGACCCCATCTGGTTTCACCACTCAAATTCTTACATCTCAAATTTAAAGTTTTTGATTCAAACATACCAAAGTAGAAGAAGAGGAGGACGAAAGTGTGTCCATAAGAACAGAGAGAAGAGGAACGCCAAGACTATAGGACTGGGAGTAGGGACGTTGAATGTTCGTTGAATGACGTTGAAGAGGACAAAGACAGAGCAGAAGACGAAATGGTGGGAGCTGAAAAAGGAAGAGTGTTGCATGACTTTAAGGAAGGAGTTAAGACAGGCTCTGGGTGGTCAGGAGGTGCTTCCAGATGACTGGACAACTACAACTAATGTTATCAAGGAGACAGGTAGGAGAGTACTTGGTGTGTCATCTGGAAGAAAAGTAGATAAGGAGACTTGGTGGTGGAATGAGGAGGTACAGGAGTCTATACAGAGAAAGAGGTTAGCTAAGAAGAAGTGGGAAACTGAGAGGACTGAGGAGAGTAGACAGGAGTACAGGGAGATGCAGCGTAAGGTGAAGGTAGAGGTAGCAAAGGCCAAACAAGAAGCTTATGATGACTTGTGTGCTAGGTTGGACAGTAAGGAGGGAGAGACTGATCTATACAGGTTGGCAAGACAGAGAGACAGAGATGGGAAGGACGTGGAGCAGGTTAGGGTGATTAAGGATAGGGATGGAAGTCTATTGACAGGTGCCAGTAGTGTGATGGGAAGATGGAAAGAGTACTTTGAAGAGTTGATGAACGTGGAAAATGAGATAGAACAAAGACTAGATGAGGTGACTGCTGTGGACCAGGAAGTAGCAAAGATCAGTCAGGATGAAGTGAGGAGGGCATTGAAGAGATTGAGGAGTG
The DNA here is from genome assembly GCF_040054535.1 of Antennarius striatus. NCBI lineage: Eukaryota > Metazoa > Chordata > Actinopteri > Lophiiformes > Antennariidae > Antennarius > Antennarius striatus. Next base: position 10,224,288 of record NC_090798.1, on the reverse strand, counting down.
GAAAGACAGTCGGTCCTGATGATATACCTGTAGAGGTATGGAAATGTCTAGGAGAGGTGGCAGTAGAGTTTCTGACTGGGTTGTTCAACAGGATCTTAGATAGTGAGAAGATGCCTGAGGAATGGAGGAGAAGTGTGCTGGTGCCCATTTTTAAGAACAAGTGAGATGTGCAGAGTTGTGGCAACTACAGAGGAATAAAGCTGATGAGCCATACAATGAAGTTATGGGAGAGAGTGGTGGAAGCTACACTAAGGCCAGAAGTGAACATTTGTGAGCAGCAGTATGGTTTCATGCCAGAAAAGAGTACTACAGTATTCGCTTTGAGGATGTTGATAGAGAAGTACAGAGAAGGCCAGAGTACAGAGTTCCATTGTGTTTTTGTAGATCTGGAGAAAGCTGATGACAAGGTGCCCAGAGAAGAACTGTGGTATTGTATGAGGAAGTCTGGAGTGGCAGAGAAGTATGTTAGAGCGGTGGAGGACATGTATGAGGACTGTAAGACAGTAAGACAGAGTACATGTGTGTGAATGAGAGGGACCCAAGTGGAAGAGTGAGGTTACTGGGAGAAGAGATCAAGAAGGTGGAGGATTTTAAGTACTTAGGGTCAACAGTCCAGAGCAATGGAGTTTCAGGTTCTTGAACTGAAAAGCTTGGCAGCGGTGGGATTCAAACCCACTCCCCCAGAGAGACTGGAGCCTTAATCCAGCGCCTTAGAACTCTCAGCCACGCTACCTCCATGTAAATACCATGGGGGGGGACGGGACACGAGACGCCCAATAACTCGTATGTGACATGCTAAAAATTCCTTAAATCGTGTCAAAAACACATTTTAAAAATGGCTTACAACATGTTAAAAATTAGATAAAGATGTTCCCTCTAACATGAGAATGATTAATGGTTGTGACCCCATCTGATTACACCACTGAAATTCTCACATCTCAAATTTAATTTGTGGTTCAAACATACCAAAACATTTGGACAATTTTTTTCAACTCCAAAGTAAAATGAAATAAAAATAAAATATTTTCAAAACCCTAAAATATATTTTCAACATGTCTTAAGAGTTTTTAAGCAAACTTCTTACAACATGTTTACAAAACTCCGTAAATTGTGTTTGAAAGATACATAAAAATGTGACAAAATTTCTGTAAAACATGTTAAAAAACTCTTTAAAACATGCACAAAAAAAACTCTTTAAAATGTGTTTAAAATGTGTTTAAAAACTCCTGAAATCATGTCAAAATCTCTTTTAACATGTTAAAAATAACTTAAAACGTGTTAAATGCACCTCAAAATGTGTTGAAAACAGCTGAAATTGTGTTAAATACACCTTACAACATGTTAAAAACTTCTGAAATTGTGTCAAAAACTCATGAAAACGTCTTAAAAATGCCTCAATCGTCTGAAATATACCTTAAAACATGCTAAAAAATTCCTAAAATCGTGTCAAAAACACAAACAAACATGTTAGAAATGGCTTACAACGTGTTAAAATCTCCTGAAAACAAACCAAAACATATTGAAAACTAATTAACTGTATAACACTAAAAATGTGTTAAAATGTCTTAAAAACACATTGAAAACTCCTGAAACCGGTTAAAAACGCCTTAAAACTGTCGTTTAAACACTGATAAACACATTGTACGCAGATATCCCTCAGCGTCCGACCTCACGTCACAGTGATGATGTTACATACGAGTTATCGGCCGTTTCGTGTCCCGTCCCCCCCAATGTATTTGCATGGAGGTAGCGTGGCCGAGCGGTCTAAGGCGCTGGATTAAGGCTCCAGTCTCTCCGGGGGCGTGGGTTCGAATCCCACCGCTGCCAAGCTTTTCATTTCAAGAAGCTGCTGAGTAGTGCAGAAGGAGAAAAGGCCGTAGGCTGTCTCTTCTGAACACATTTTACCTGAGAAAACGTGCTGCGCCTGAAATTGACGTATTTTAAAGGTATTAGTCATCTTGCTAAAGCTAAGCTAACCAGACCTTCTGTCACCGAGACACTGGACTTAGGTACACTAGCAGGAAGCTTGGCTGAGTGGTCTAAGGTGCTTGATTTAGGATCCAGTCTCTCTGTAGGCATGGGTTCAGATCCCACTGCTGGCAAGTAGTGTTTTATCTCAAAGAAGTCAATAAAAGATGAGATAAAGATGTTCACTCTGAGAATGATTAATGGTTCTGAACCCATCTGTTTTCACCACTGAAGTTCGTACATCTCAAATTTAACGTTTGGTTCAAACATACCAAAACATTTTGACAATGTTTTTCAGCTACAAAATAAAATGAAATAAAAATAAAATGTTTTCAAAACTCTAAATTATGTTTTAAACATGTCTTAGAGTTTTTAAGAAAACTACTTACAACGCGTTTAAAACAACTCCTTAAATTGTGTTTGAAAGATCCATATGTGTGTTAAAATTGCTTTCAAACATGCTAACTCTTTAAAACGTGCAAAAAACTCATTAACATGTGTCTAAAATGTGTTAAAAAACTCCTATATTCATGTTAAAAGTCTTTTAACATGTTAAAAATTCCTTAAACGTGTTAAATAACCTCAAAATGTGTTAAAAATTCCTGAAATTGTGTCAAAAACTCTTGAAAACATGTTAAAAACGACTCAAACCGACTGAAATATACCTTAAAACGTGCTAAAAACTCCTAAAATTGTTCAAAAACTCCTACAGACATGTTAAAAATGGCTTAAAACTTGTTAAAACCTCCTGAAAACATGTTCAAAACAAACCAAAACCTATAAAAACTATTAAACATGTAAAGCACTAAAAATTTGTTAAAAAATCCTATAATACACATTGAAAACTCCTGAAACCGGTTAAAAACGCCTTAAAATTGTCATTTAAACACTGATAAACGCGTTGTATGCAGACATCAGTCGGTGTCCAACCTCACCTCACAGTGATGTTACATACGAGTTATGGGGCGTGTCATCTCCCGTCCCCCCCATGGTGCTTACATGGAGGTAGCGTCGCCGAGAGGTCTAAGGCGCTGGATTAAGGCTCCAGTCTCTCTGGGGGTGTGGGTTTGAATCCCACCGCTGCCAAGCTTTTCAGTCTAAGGTCACAGATTTCTTTTCCTGAAAACATTTTGCCCAAGAGAAGAACCTGCATCTGTGATTAACGTGTTTTAAAGGAATTAGATGTTTGGCTAAAGCAAAGCTAACCAGACCTTGTGTCACTGAGACTCTGGAATTACATAAACTAGCAGGTAGCGTGGCCGAGTGGTCTAAGGCGCTGGATTTAGGCTCCAGTCTCTCTGGAGGCGTGGGTTCAAATCCCACAGCTGCCATTTGTGATTTTATCTCAAAGAAGTAAATAAAACATTGAAGAAATACAGTTTGTTCACTCTAACCTGAGACTGATTAATGGTTCTGACCCCATCTGGTTTCACCACTCAAATTCTTACATCTCAAATTTAAAGTTTTTGATTCAAACATACCAAAGTAGAAGAAGAGGAGGACGAAAGTGTGTCCATAAGAACAGAGAGAAGAGGAACGCCAAGACTATAGGACTGGGAGTAGGGACGTTGAATGTTCGTTGAATGACGTTGAAGAGGACAAAGACAGAGCAGAAGACGAAATGGTGGGAGCTGAAAAAGGAAGAGTGTTGCATGACTTTAAGGAAGGAGTTAAGACAGGCTCTGGGTGGTCAGGAGGTGCTTCCAGATGACTGGACAACTACAACTAATGTTATCAAGGAGACAGGTAGGAGAGTACTTGGTGTGTCATCTGGAAGGAAAGTAGATAAGGAGACTTGGTGGTGGAATGACGAAGTACAGGAGTGTATACAGAGAAAGAGGTTAGCTAAGAAGAAGTGGGACACTGAGAGGACTGAGGAGAGTAGACAGGAGTACAGGGAGATGCAGCGTAAGGTGAAGGTAGAGGTAGCAAAGGCCAAACAAGAAGCTTATGATGACTTGTGTGCTAGGTTGGACAGTAAGGAGGGAGAGACTGATCTATACAGGTTGGCAAGACAGAGAGACAGAGATGGGAAGGACGTGGAGCAGGTTAGGGTGATTAAGGATAGGGATGGAAGTCTATTGACAGGTGCCAGTAGTGTGATGGGAAGATGGAAAGAGTACTTTGAAGAGTTGATGAACGTGGAAAATGAGATAGAACAAAGACTAGATGAGGTGACTGCTGTGGACCAGGAAGTAGCAAAGATCAGTCAGGATGAAGTGAGGAGGGCATTGAAGAGATTGAGGAGTGGAAAGACACTCGGTCCTGATGATATACCTGTAGAGGTATGGAAATGTCTAGGAGAGGTGGCAGTAGAGTTTCTGACTGGGTTGTTCAACAGGATCTTATAAAGTGAAAAGATGCCTGAAGAAGGGAGGAGAAGTGTGCTGGTGCCCATTTTTAAGAACAAGTGAGATGTGCAGAGTTGTGGCAACTACAGAGGAATAAAGCTGATGAGCCATACAATGAAGTTATGGGAGAGAGTGGTGGAAGCTACACTAAGGCCAGAAGTGAGAATTTGTGAGCAGCAGTATGGTTTCATGCCAGAAAAGAGTACTACAGATACAGTATTTGCTTTGAGGATGTTGATAGAGAAGTACAGAGAAGGACAGAGTACAGAGTTCCATTGTGTTTTTGTAGATCTGGAGAAAGCTGATGACAAGGTGCCCAGAGAAGAACTGTGGTATTGTATGAGGAAGTCTGGAGTGGCAGAGAAGTATGTTAGAGCGGTGGAGGACATGTATGAGGACTGTAAGACAGTAAGACAGAGTTCATGTGTGTGAATGAGAGGGATCCAAGTGGAAGAGTGAGGTTACTGGGAGAAGAGATCAAGAAGGTGGAGGATTTTAAGTACTTAGGGTCAACAGTCCAGAGCAATGGAGTTTCAGGTTCTTGAACTGAAAAGCTTGGCAGCGGTGGGATTCAAACCCACTCCCCCAGAGAGACTGGAGCCTTAATCCAGCGCCTTAGAACTCTCAGCCACGCTACCTCCATGTAAATACCATGGGGGGGGACGGGACACGAGACGCCCAATAACTCGTATGTAACATGCTAAAAATTCCTTAAATCGTGTCAAAAACACATTTTAAAAATGGCTTACAACATGTTAAAAATTAGATAAAGATGTTCCCTCTAACATGAGAATGATTAATGGTTGTGACCCCATCTGATTACACCACTGAAATTCTCACATCTCAAATTTAATTTGTGGTTCAAACATACCAAAACATTTGGACAATTTTTTTCAACTCCAAAGTAAAATGAAATAAAAATAAAATATTTTCAAAACCCTAAAATATATTTTCAACATGTCTTAAGAGTTTTTAAGCAAACTTCTTACAACATGTTTACAAAACTCCGTAAATTGTGTTTGAAAGATACATAAAAATGTGACAAAATTTCTGTAAAACATGTTAAAAAACTCTTTAAAACATGCACACAAAAAAACTCTTTAAAATGTGTTTAAAATGTGTTTAAAAACTCCTGAAATCATGTCAAAATCTCTTTTAACATGTTAAAAATAACTTAAAACGTGTTAAATGCACCTCAAAATGTGTTGAAAACAGCTGAAATTGTGTTAAATACACCTTACAACATGTTAAAAACTTCTGAAATTGTGTCAAAAACTCATGAAAACGTCTTAAAAATGCCTCAATCGTCTGAAATATACCTTAAAACATGTTAAAAAATTCCTAAAATCGGGTCAAAAACACAAACATGTTAGAAATGGCTAACAACGTGTTAAAATCTCCTGAAAACATGTTCAAAACAAACCAAAACATATTGAAAACTATTAAACATGTATAACACTAAAAATGTGTTAAAATGTCTGAAGAACACATTGAAAACTCCTGAAACCGGTTAAAAACGTCTTAAAACTGTCGTTTAAACACTGATAAACACGTTGTACGCAGATATCCCTCAGCGTCCAACCTCACCTCACAGTGATGATGTTACATACGAGTTATCGGCCGTTTCGTGTCCCGTCCCCCCCAATGTATTTGCATGGAGGTAGCGTGGCCGAGCGGTCTAAGGCGCTGGATTAAGGCTCCAGTCTCTCCGGGGGCGTGGGTTCGAATCCCACCGCTGCCAAGCTTTTCATTTCAAGAAGCTGCTGAGTCGTGCAGAAGGAGAAAAGGCCGTAGGCTGTCTCTTCTGAACACATTTTACCTGAGAAAACATGCTGCGCCTGAAATTGACGTGTTTTAAAGGGATTAGACGTGTTGCTAAAGCTAAGCTAACCAGACCTTCTGTCACCGAGACACTGGACTTAGGTACACTAGCAGGAAGCTTGGCTGAGTGGTCTAAGGTGCTTGATTTAGGATCCAGTCTCTCTGTAGGCATGGGTTCAGATCCCACTGCTGGCAAGTAGTGTTTTATCTCAAAGAAGTCAATAAAAGATGAGATAAAGATGTTCACTCCAACCTGAGAATGATTAATGGTTGTGACCCCATCTGTTTTCACCACTGAAGTTCGTACATCTCAAATTTAACGTTTGGTTCAAACATACCAAAACATTTTGACAATGTTTTTCAGCTACAAAATAAAATGAAATAAAAATAAAATGTTTTCAAAACTCTAAATTATGTTTTAAACATGTCTTAAGAGTTTTTAAGAAAACTAGTTACAACGCGTTTAAAACAACTCCTTAAATTGTGTTTGAAAGATCCATATGTGTGTTAAAATTGCTTTCAAACATGCTAACTCTTTAAAACGTGCAAAAAAACTCATTAACATGTGTCTAAAATGTGTTAAAAAACTCCTATATTCATGTTAAAAGTCTTTTAACATGTTAAAAATTCCTTAAACGTGTTAAATAACCTCAAAATGTGTTAAAAATTCCTGAAATTGTGTCAAAAACTCTTGAAAACATGTTAAAAACGACTCAAACCGACTGAAATATACCTTAAAACGTGCTAAAAACTCCTAAAATTGTTCAAAAACTCCTACAGACATGTTAAAAATGGCTTAAAACTTGTTAAAACCTCCTGAAAACATGTTCAAAACAAACCAAAACCTATAAAAACTATTAAACATGTAAAGCACTAAAAATTTGTTAAAAAATCCTATAATACACATTGAAAACTCCTGAAACCGGTTAAAAACGCCTTAAAATTGTCATTTAAACACTGATAAACGCGTTGTATGCAGACATCAGTCGGTGTCCAACCTCACCTCACAGTGATGTTACATACGAGTTATGGGGCGTGCCATGTCCCATCCCCCCCATGGTATGTACATGGAGGTAGCGTGGCCGAGCGGTCTAAGGTGCTGGATTAAGGCTCCAGTCTCTCTGGGGGCGTGGGTTCGAATCCCACCGCTGCCAAGCTTTTCAGTCTAAGGTCACAGATTTCTTTTCCTGAAAACATTTTCCCAAGAGAAGAACCTGCATCTGTGATTAACGTGTTTTAAAGGAATTAGATGTTTGGCTAAAGCTAAGCTAACCAGACCTTGTGTCACTGAGACTCTGGACTTAAATAAGCTAGCAGGTAGCGTGGCGGAGTGGTCTAAGGCGCTGGATTTAGGCTCCAGTCTCTCTGGAGGCGTGGGTTCAAATCCCACCGCTGCCATTTGTGATTTTATCTCAAAGAAGTAAATAAAACATTGAAGAAATACTGTTTGTTCACTCTAACCTGAGACTGATTAGTGGTTCTGACCCCATCTGGTTTCACCACTCAAATTCTTACATCTCAAATTTAAAGTTTTTGATTCAAACATACCAAAGTAGAAGAAGAGGAGGACGAAAGTGTGTCCATAAGAACAGAGAGAAGAGGAACGCCAAGAGTATAGGACTGGGAGTAGGGACGTTGAATGTTCGTTGAATGACGTTGAAGAGGACAAAGACAGAGCAGAGGATGAAATGGTGAAAGCTGAAAAGGGAAGAGTGTTGCATGACTTTAAGGAAGGAGTTAAGACAGGCTCTGGGTGGTCAGGAGGTGCTTCCAGATGACTGGACAACTACAGCTAATGTGATCAAGGAGACAGGTAGGAGAGTACTTGGTGTGTCATCTGGAAGGAAAGTAGATAAGGAGACTTGGTGGTGGAATGAGGAGGTACAGGAGTGTATACAGAGAAAGAGGTTAGCTAAGAAGAAGTGGGAAACTGAGAGGACTGAGGAGAGTAGACAGGAGTAGGGGAGATGCAGCGTAAGGTGAAGGTAGAGGTAGCAAAGGCCAAACAAGAAGCTTATGATGACTTGTGTGCTAGGTTGGACAGTAAGGAGGGAGAGACTGATCTATACAGGTTGGCAAGACAGAGAGACAGAGATGGGAAGGACGTGGAGCAGGTTAGGGTGATTAAGGATAGGGATGGAAGTCTATTGACAGGTGCCAGTAGTGTGATGGGAAGATGGAAAGAGTACTTTGAAGAGTTGATGAACGTGGAAAATGAGATAGAACAAAGACTAGATGAGGTGACTGCTGTGGACCAGGAAGTAGCAAAGATCAGTCAGGATGAAGTGAGGAGGGCATTGAAGAGATTGAGGAGTGGAAAGACAATCGGTCCTGATGATATACCTGTAGAGGTATGGAAATGTCTAGGAGAGGTGGCAGTAGAGTTTCTGACTGGGTTGTTCAACAGGATCTTATAAAGTGAAAAGATGCCTGAAGAAGGGAGGAGAAGTGTGCTGGTGCCCATTTTTAAGAACAAGTGAGATGTGCAGAGTTGTGGCAACTACAGAGGAATAAAGCTGATGAGCCATACAATGAAGTTATGGGAGAGAGTGGTGGAAGCTACACTAAGGCCAGAAGTGAGAATTTGTGAGCAGCAGTATGGTTTCATGCCAGAAAAGAGTACTACAGATACAGTATTTGCTTTGAGGATGTTGATAGAGAAGTACAGAGAAGGCCAGAGTACAGAGTTCCATTGTGTTTTTGCAGATCTGGAGAAAGCTGATGACAAGGTGCCCAGAGAAGAACTGTGGTATTGTATGAGGAAGTCTGGAGTGGCAGAGAAGTATGTTAGAGCGGTGGAGGACATGTATGAGGACTGTAAGACAGTAAGACAGAGTTCATGTGTGTGAATGAGAGGGATCCAAGTGGAAGAGTGAGGTTACTGGGAGAAGAGATCAAGAAGGTGGAGGATTTTAAGTACTTAGGGTCAACAGTCCAGAGCAATGGAGTTTCAGGTTCTTGAACTGAAAAGCTTGGCAGCGGTGGGATTCAAACCCACTCCCCCAGAGAGACTGGAGCCTTAATCCAGCGCCTTAGAACTCTCAGCCACGCTACCTCCATGTAAATACCATGGGGGGGGACGGGACACGAGACGCCCAATAACTCGTATGTGACATGCTAAAAATTCCTTAAATCGTGTCAAAAACACATTTTAAAAATGGCTTACAACATGTTAAAAATTAGATAAAGATGTTCCCTCTAACATGAGAATGATTAATGGTTGTGACCCCATCTGATTACACCACTGAAATTCTCACATCTCAAATTTAATTTGTGGTTCAAACATACCAAAACATTTGGACAATTTTTTTCAACTCCAAAGTAAAATGAAATAAAAATAAAATATTTTCAAAACCCTAAAATATATTTTCAACATGTCTTAAGAGTTTTTAAGCAAACTTCTTACAACATGTTTACAAAACTCCGTAAATTGTGTTTGAAAGATACATAAAAATGTGACAAAATTTCTGTAAAACATGTTAAAAAACTCTTTAAAACATGCACAAAAAAAAACTCTTTAAAATGTGTTTAAAATGTGTTTAAAAACTCCTGAAATCATGTCAAAATCTCTTTTAACATGTTAAAAATAACTTAAAACGTGTTAAATGCACCTCAAAATGTGTTGAAAACAGCTGAAATTGTGTTAAATACACCTTACAACATGTTAAAAACTTCTGAAATTGTGTCAAAAACTCATGAAAACGTCTTAAAAATGCCTCAATCGTCTGAAATATACCTTAAAACATGTTAAAAAATTTCTAAAATCGGGTCAAAAACACAAACATGTTAGAAATGGCTAACAACGTGTTAAAATCTCCTGAAAACATGTTCAAAACAAACCAAAACATATTGAAAACTATTAAACATGTATAACACTAAAAATGTGTTAAAATGTCTTAAAAACACATTGAAAACTCCTGAAACCGGTTAAAAACGTCTTAAAACTGTCGTTTAAACACTGATAAACACGTACGCAGATATCCCTCAGCGTCCAACCTCACCTCACAGTGATGATGTTACATACGAGTTATCGGCCGTTTCGTGTCCCGTCCCCCCCAATGTATTTGCATGGAGGTAGCGTGGCCGAGCGGTCTAAGGCGCTGGATTAAGGCTCCAGTCTCTCCGGGGGCGTGGGTTCGAATCCCACCGCTGCCAAGCTTTTCAGTTCAAGAAGCTGCTGAGTAGTGCAGAAGGAGAAAAGGCCGTAGGCTGTCTCTTCTGAACACATTTTACCTGAGAAAACGTGCTGCGCCTGAAATTGACGTATTTTAAAGGTATTAGTCATCTTGCTGAAGCTAAGCTAACCAGACCTTCTGTCACCGAGACACTGGACTTAGGTACACTAGCAGGAAGCTTGGCTGAGTGGTCTAAGGTGCTTGATTTAGGATCCAGTCTCTCTGTAGGCATGGGTTCAGATCCCACTGCTGGCAAGTAGTGTTTTATCTCAAAGAAGTCAATAAAAGATGAGATAAAGATGTTCACTCCAACCTGAGAATGATTAATGGTTCTGAACCCATCTGTTTTCACCACTGAAGTTCGTACATCTCAAATTTAATGTTTGGTTCAAACATACCAAAACATTTTGACAATGTTTTTCAGCTACAAAATAAAATGAAATAAAAATAAAATGTTTTCAAAACTCTAAATTATGTTTTAAACATGTCTTAGAGTTTTTAAGAAAACTACTTACAACGCGTTTAAAACAACTCCTTAAATTGTGTTTGAAAGATCCATATGTGTGTTAAAATTGCTTTCAAACATGCTAACTCTTTAAAACGTGCAAAAAACTCATTAACATGTGTCTAAAATGTGTTAAAAAACTCCTAAATTCATGTTAAAACTCTTTTAACATGTTAAAAATTCCTTAAACGTGTTAAATAACCTCAAAATGTGTTAAGAATTCCTGAAATTGTGTCAAAAACTCTTGAAAACATGTTAAAAACGACTCAAACCGACTGAAATATACCTTAAAACGTGCTAAAAACTCCTAAAATTGTTCAAAAACTCCTATAGACATGTTAAAAATGGCTTAAGACTTGTTAAAACCTCCTGAAAACATGTTCAAAACAAACCAACACCTATAAAAACTATTAAACATGTAAAGCACTAAAAATTTGTTAAAAAATCCTATAATACACATTGAAAACTCCTGAAACCGGTTAAAAACGCCTTAAAATTGTCATTTAAACACTGATAAACGCGTTGTACGCAGATATCAGTCGGTGTCCAACCTCACCTCACAGTGATGTTACATACGAGTTATGGGGCGTGTCATGTCCCGTCCCCCCCATGGTACGTACATGGAGGTAGCGTGGCCGAGCGGTCTAAGGCGCTGGATTAAGGCTCCAGTCTCTCTGGGGGCGTGGGTTCGAATCCCACCGCTGCCAAGCTTTTCAGTCTAAGGTCACAGTAGTCTAAGGTCACACACTACGGTCTTTTCCTGAAAACATTTTTCCCAAGAGAAGAACCTGCATCTGTGATTAACGTGTTTGAAAGGAATTGGATGTTTGGCTAAAGCAAAGCTAACCAGACCTTGTGTCACTGAGACTCTGGAATTACATAAACTAGCAGGTAGCGTGGCCGAGTGGTCTAAGGCGCTGGATTTAGGCTCCAGTCTCTCTGGAGGCGTGGGTTCAAATCCCACCGCTGCCATTTGTGATTTTATCTCAAAGAAGTAAATAAAACATTGAAGAAATACAGTTTGTTCACTCTAACCTGAGACTGATTAATGGTTCTGACCCCATCTGGTTTCACCACTCAAATTCTTACATCTCAAATTTAAAGTTTTTGATTCAAACATACCAAAGTAGAAGAAGAGGAGGACGAAAGTGTGTCCATAAGAACAGAGAGAAGAGGAACGCCAAGACTATAGGACTGGGAGTAGGGACGTTGAATGTTCGTTGAATGACGTTGAAGAGGACAAAGACAGAGCAGAAGACGAAATGGTGGGAGCTGAAAAAGAAAGAGTGTTGCATGACTTTAAGGAAGGAGCTAAGACAGGCTCTGGGTGGTCAGGAGGTGCTTCCAGATGACTGGACAACTACAACTAATGTTATCAAGGAGACAGGTAGGACAGTACTTGGTGTGTCATCTGGAAGGAAAGTAGATAAGGAGACTTGGTGGTGGAATGAGGAGGTACAGGAGTGTATACAGAGAAAGAGGTTAGATAAAAAGAAGTGGGAAACTGAGAGGACTGAGGAGAGTAGACAGCATACCGTGAAGTTAGAGGTCGCAAAGGCCAAACAAGGGGCTTATGATGACTTGTATGCTAGGTTGGACAGTAATGAGGGAGAGACTGATCTATACAGGTTGGCAAGACAGAGAGACAGAGATGGGAAGGACGTGCAGCAGGTTAGGGTGATTAAGGATAGGGATGGAAGTCTATTGACAGGTGCCAGTAGTGTGATGGGGAGATGGAAAAGGTACTTTGAAGAGTTGATGAAAGTGGAAAATGAGAGAGAACAAAGACTAGATGAGGTGACTGTTGTGGACCAGGAAGTAGCAAAGATCAGTCAGGATGAAGTGAGGAGGGCATTGAAGAGGATGAGGAGTGGAAAGGCAGTCGGTCCTGATGATAAACCTGTGGAGGTATGGAAGTGTCTAGGAGAGGTGGCAGTAGAGTTTCTGACTGGGTTGTTCAACAGGATCTTAGATAGTGAGAAGATGCCTGAGGAACCTCACAGTGATGATGTTACATACGAGTTATCGGGCGTCTTGTGTCCCGTCCCCCCCGAGGTATTTACATGGAGGTAGCGTGGCCGAGCGGTCTAAGGCGCTGGATTAAGGCTCCAGTCTCTCCGGAGGCGTGGGTTCAAATCCCACCGCTGCCAAGCTTTTCAGTTCAAGAAGCTGCTGAGTCGTGCAGGAGGAGAAAAGGTCGTAGGTTGTCTTTTCTGAACACATTTTACCTGAGAAAACATGCTGCGCCTGAAATTGACGTGTTTTAAAGGTATTAGTTGTCTTGCTAAAGCTAAGCTAACCAGCCCTTCTGTCACCGAGACACTGGATTTAGGTACACTAGCAGGTAGCTTGGCTGAGTGGTCTACGTTGCTTGATTTAGGGTCCAGCCTCTCTGTAGGCATGGGTTCAGATCCCACTGCTGGCAAGTAGTGTTTTATCTCAAAGAAGTCAATAAACGATGAGATAAAGATGTTCACTCTGAGAATGATTAATGGTTCTGACCCCATCTGTTTTCACCACTGAAGTTCGTACATCTCAAATTTAATGTTTGGTTCAAACATACCAAAACATTTTGACAATTTTGTTCAACTTCAAAATAAAATGAAATAAAAATAAAATGTTTCAAAACATTCATCTTCCAACCCGCTTAATCCGCTGACGCAGGTCACGGGGTAGCCAGTGCCTATCCTGGCAGTCTCAGGGTGTGAGGCAGGGGACACTCCGGGCACGACGCCAGTGTACCGCGGAGCCACATAGAAACAAACAACCACTCACACACACACTCACTCCTATGGTCAATTTGGGACCAGACAATCAACCTGAAGCGCATGCTTTTTGGAGGTGGGAGGAAGCCGGAGAACCCGGAGAGAACCCACGCAGACACGGGGAGAGCATGCGAACTCCGCACAGAGCGGGACTGGAACCCGGGTCCACCGTGTTGTGAGGCAGCTAACCACTGCGCCACCATGCCGCCCTGTTTTAAACATGTCTTAGAGTTTTTTAAAAAAACTACTTACAACGTGTTTTAAAAAAAACTCCTTAAATTCTGTTTGAAAGATCCATATATGTGTGTTAAAATTGTTTTCAAACATGTTAACTATTTAAAACGAACAAAAAACTCATTAAAATGTGTCTAAAATGTGTTTAAAAACTCCTAAATTCACGTTAAAAATGCCTTAAATGTGTTAAATAACCTCAAAATGTGTTAAAAATTCCTGAAATTGTGTTAAATACAATATGCATGTTAAAAACTTCTGAAATTGTGTCAAAAACTCCTGAAAACATGTTAAAAACGCCTCAAACTGTCTGAAATATACCTTAAAATGTGCTAAAAACTCCTAAAATTGTGTCAAAAACTCCTGAAAACATGTTAAAAATGCCTTAAACGTGTTAAATAACCTCAAAATGTGCTAAAAACTCCTAAAATTGTGTCAAAAACTCCTGAAAACATGTTAAAAACGCCTCAAACTGTCTGAAATATACCTTAAAATGTGCTAAAAACTCCTAAAATTGTGTCAAAATCTCCTGAAAACATGTTCAAAACAAACCAAAACATATTGAAAACTATTACACATGCAAAGCACTGAAAATGTGTTAAAAATTCCTATACTACACATTGAAAACTCCTGAAAACAGTTAAAAACACCTTAAAACTGTCATTTCAACACTGATAAACGCGTTTTACGCAGACATCAGTCGGTGTTCGACCTCACCTCACAGTGATGTTACATATGAGTTATCGGGCGTGTCGTCTCCCGTTTCCCCTGAAGTGTTTACATGGAGGTAGTGTGTCCGAGCGGTCTAAGGCGCTGGATTAAGGCTCCAGTCTCTCCAGAGGCGTTGGTTTTGAATCCCACCACTGCAAAGCCTTTCAGTCCAAGATCACAGATTTCTTTTCCTGAAGACGTTTTTCCCAAGAGAAGAACCTGCATCTGTGATTAACGTGTTTTAAAGGATTTAGACGTTTGGCTAAAGCTAAGCTAACCAGACCTTGTGTCACTGAGACTCTGGACTTACATAAACTAGCAGGTAGCGTGGCCGAGTGGTCTAAGGCGCTGGATTTAAGCTCCAGTCTCTCTGGAGGCGTGGGTTCAAATCCCACCGCTACCATTTGTGGTTTTATCTCAAAGAAGTAAATGAAAGATTGGAGAAATATGTTCATTCTAACCTGAGACTGATTAATGGTTCTGACCCCATCTGGTTTCACCACTCAAATTCTTACATCTCAAATTTAAAGTTTTTGATTCAAACATACCAAAGTAGAAGAAGATGGGGAGGAAAGTGTGTCCGTAAGAACAGAGAGAAGAGGAACGCCAAGAGTATAGGACTGGGAGTAGGGACGTTGAATGTTGGAACTATGGCAGGAAAAGGTAGAGAGTTGGTTGACATGATGCAGAGGAGGACGGCAGACATACTGTGTGTCCAGGAGACCAGGTGGAAAGCTAGCAAGGCAAGAAGTTTAGGAGCAGTGTACAACTTGATTTATCATGGTGTAGATAGGAAAAGAAATGGAGTAGGAGGTATCTTGAAGGAGGAGTTTGTTAGGAATGTCCTGGAGGTAAAAAAGAGTGTCAGATAGAGTGATGAGTCTGAAGCGAGAGATAGAAGGTGTGATGTTCAATGTTGTTGGTGGGTATGCTCCACAGGTAGGATGTGAGGTGGAGAAGGAGAAATTCTGGTTGGACTTTGATGAAGTGATGCAGAGCATACCTAGAAATTAGAGAGTTGTCATTGGTGCAGACTTCAGTGGACATGTTGGTGCAGGAAACAGAGGTGATGATGGGCAGGTTTGGTTTCCAGGAGTGGAACGCAGAAGGACAGATGGTAGTTGACTTTGTGAAAAGAATGGAAATGGCTATTGTGAATACTTTCTTCCAGAATAGGCAGGAACATAGAGAGACCTATAAGAGTGGTGGGAGGAGCACACAGGTAGACTACATCTGATGTAGACGGTGTAATCTGAAGGAGATCAGTGATTGTAAAATCGTGGTAGGCGATAGTGTAGCCAAACAGCATGGATGGTGGTGTGTAGGATGGCTCTGGTGATGAGGAAGATGAAGAGGACAAAGACAGAGCAGAGGATGAAATGGTGAAAGCTGAAAAGGGAAGAGTGTTGCATGACTTTTAGTAAGGAGTTCAGACAGGCTCTGGGTGGTCAGGAGGTGCTTCCAGATGACTGGACAACTACAGCTAATGTGATCAGGGAGACAGGTAGGAGAGTACTTGATGTGTCATCTGGAAGGAAAGTAGATAAGGAGACTTGGTGGTGGAATGAGGAGGTACAGGAGTGTATACAGAGAAAGAGGTTAGCTAAGAAGAAGTGGGACACTGAGAGGACTGAGGAGAGTAGACAGGAGTACAGGGAGATGCAGCGTACCGTGAAGGTAGAGGTCGCAAAGGCCAAACAAGGGGCTTATGATGACTTGTATGCTAGGTTGGACAGTAAAGAGGGAGAGACTGATCTATACCAGTTGGCAAGACAGAGAGACAGAGATGGGAAGGACGTGCAGCAGGTTAGGGTGATTAAGGATAGGGATGGAAGTCTATTGACAGGTGCCAGTAGTGTGATGGGGAGATGGAAAAGGTACTTTGAAGAGTTGATGAAAGTGGAAAATGAGAGAGAACAAAGACTAGATGAGGTGACTGTTGTGGACCAGGAAGTAGCAAAGATCAGTCAGGATGAAGTGAGGAGGGCATTGAAGAGGATGAGGAGTGGAAAGGCAGTCGGTCCTGATGATAAACCTGTGGAGGTATGGAAGTGTCTAGGAGAGGTGGCAGTAGAGTTTCTGACTGGGTTGTTCAACAGGATCTTAGATAGTGAGAAGATGCCTGAGGAACCTCACAGTGATGATGTTACATACGAGTTATCGGGCGTCTTGTGTCCCGTCCCCCCCGAGGTATTTACATGGAGGTAGCGTGGCCGAGCGGTCTAAGGCGCTGGATTAAGGCTCCAGTCTCTCCGGGGGCGTGGGTTCAAATCCCACCGCTGCCAAGCTTTTCAGTTCAAGAAGCTGCTGAGTCGTGCAGGAGGAGAAAAGGTCGTAGGCTGTCTTTTCTGAACACATTTTACCTGAGAAAACATGCTGCGCCTGAAATTGACGTGTTTTAAAGGTATTAGTTGTCTTGCTAAAGCTAAGCTAACCAGCCCTTCTGTCACCGAGACACTGGATTTAGGTACACTAGCAGGTAGCTTGGCTGAGTGGTCTACGTTGCTTGATTTAGGGTCCAGCCTCTCTGTAGGCATGGGTTCAGATCCCACTGCTGGCAAGTAGTGTTTTATCTCAAAGAAGTCAATAAAAGATGAGATAAAGATGTTCACTCTGAGAATGATTAATGGTTCTGACCCCATCTGTTTTCACCACTGAAGTTCGTACATCTCAAATTTAATGTTTGGTTCAAACATACCAAAACATTTTGACAATTTTGTTCAACTCCAAAATAAAATGAAATAAAAATAAAATGTTTCAAAACATGTTTTAAACATGTCTTAGAGTTTTTAAAAAAAAAACTACTTACAACATGTTTTTAAAAAAACTCCTTGAATTCAGTTTGAAAGATCCATATATGTGTGTTAAAATTGTTTTCAAACATGTTAACTATTTAAAACGAACAAAAAACTCATTAAAATGTGTCTAAAATGTGTTTAAAAACTCCTAAATTCACGTTAAAAATGCCTTAAATGTGTTAAATAACCTCAAAATGTGTTAAAAATTCCTGAAATTGTGTTAAATACAATATGCATGTTAAAAACTTCTGAAATTGTGTCAAAAACTCCTGAAAACATGTTAAAAACGCCTCAAACTGTCTGAAATATACCTTAAAATGTGCTAAAAACTCCTAAAATTGTGTCAAAAACTCCTGAAAACATGTTAAAAATGCCTTAAACGTGTTAAATAACCTCAAAATGTGCTAAAAACTCCTAAAATTGTGTCAAAAACTCCTGAAAACATGTTAAAAACGCCTCAAACTGTCTGAAATATACCTTAAAATGTGCTAAAAACTCCTAAAATTGTGTCAAAATCTCCTGAAAACATGTTCAAAACAAACCAAAACATATTGAAAACTATTACACATGCAAAGCACTGAAAATGTGTTAAAAATTCCTATACTACACATTGAAAACTCCTGAAAACAGTTAAAAACACCTTAAAACTGTCATTTCAACACTGATAAACGCGTTTTACGCAGACATCAGTCGGTGTTCGACCTCACCTCACAGTGATGTTACATATGAGTTATCGGGCGTGTCGTCTCCCGTTTCCCCTGAAGTGTTTACATGGAGGTAGTGTGTCCGAGCGGTCTAAGGCGCTGGATTAAGGCTCCAGTCTCTCCAGAGGCGTTGGTTTTGAATCCCACCACTGCAAAGCTTTTCAGTCCAAGATCACAGATTTCTTTTCCTGAAGACGTTTTGCCCAAGAGAAGAACCTGCATCTGTGATTAACGTGTTTTAAAGGATTTAGACGTTTGGCTAAAGCTAAGCTAACCAGACCTTGTGTCACTGAGACTCTGGACTTACATAAACTAGCAGGTAGCGTGGCCGAGTGGTCTAAGGCGCTGGATTTAAGCTCCAGTCTCTCTGGAGGCGTGGGTTCAAATCCCACCGCTACCATTTGTGGTTTTATCTCAAAGAAGTAAATGAAAGATTGGAGAAATATGTTCATTCTAACCTGAGACTGATTAATGGTTCTGACCCCATCTGGTTTCACCACTCAAATTCTTACATCTCAAATTTAAAGTTTTTGATTCAAACATACCAAAGTAGAAGAAGATGGGGAGGAAAGTGTGTCCGTAAGAACAGAGAGAAGAGGAACGCCAAGAGTATAGGACTGTGAGTAGGGACGTTGAATGTTGGAACTATGGCAGGAAAAGGTAGAGAGTTGGTTGACATGATGCAGAGGAGGACGGCAGACATACTGTGTGTCCAGGAGACCAGGTGGAAAGCTAGCAAGGCAAGAAGTTTAGGAGCAGTGTACAACTTGATTTATCATGGTGTAGATAGGAAAAGAAATGGAGTAGGAGTTATCTTGAAGGAGGAGTTTGTTAGGAATGTCCTGGAGGTAAAAAAGAGTGTCAGATAGAGTGATGAGTCTGAAGCGAGAGATAGAAGGTGTGATGGTCAATGTTGTTGGTGGGTATGCTCCACAGGTAGGATGTGAGGTGGAGAAGGAGAAATTCTGGTTGGACTTTGATGAAGTGATGCAGAGCATACCTAGAAATTAGAGAGTTGTCATTGGAATAAGCAGCTTTGGAATAACTTTCCACTGTTATGCGGATGACACACAACTTTACATGCCCATAAAAGCAGATGATCGATCTGAATTGAGTAAACTAGAGGCCTGTCTTTCTGCTGTGAATAGTTGGATGTCCAGTAATTTCCTGCTCCTAAACCCAGACAAAACTGAAATGTTAATCATTGGCCCTGCACGACATAGAAACCATTTTCAAAACCTAAAAATATCTGTAGATAACTGTCTTATAACCCATAGTTCAACAGTCAAGAACCTAGGAGTAACGTTAGATTCGACTCTTGCCTTTGACAAGCATATTAAAGAGGTGACAAAGATCGCCTTCTTTCATCTACGTAATATTTCCAAAATTAGGTCCTCTTTAGCCATGGCTGATGCAGAAATTTTGATTCATGCCTTTGTGTCCTCTAGACTTGACTATTGTAATGTTCTGTTATCAGGGTTGCCTCGGTCTAGAACTAGGGGCCTTCAGATGGTTCAGAACACAGCAGCAAGAATATTAACTAAAACTAGGAAATTTGACCATATCACCCCAGTTGCATTACACTGGCTCCCGATTCATGTTAGATCCGATTTTAAGGTACTCTTATTAACATACAAAAGCCTTAATGGGCTTGCTCCAACCTATCTGTCTTATCTTGTTAAACCTTATACGCCGACTAGGGCTCTCCGCTCTCAGAATACTGGTCTCTTCTGTGTTCCTAGATTTAAAAAGAAGTCAGCTGGCCAGAGGGCCTTCTCCTATCGTGCCCCTTTCTTGTGGAATAACCTCCCTATAAATATTAGACAGTCTGAATCTGTAAATGTCTTTAAATCTAGACTCAAAACATATCTGTTCGACCTAACATATAAGTAATATCGGGGATGGCGGTCTCAATGTTTAGGTTTAGCCTAGTCCTGCCGACGAGTTATAGGATTTCTTAGTTAGGCCCCTGCCTCCCATTAATTCTCTGCTATTCTGGTCCCTCTAGCACCACTCTCGCCCTGTTCTCTCTGTCTCTCTCCCTTCTTCTGCTGTTCTCTCTCACAGGCCTTTGTGTGGTGGTTCATCGGCAATCGGCTACCTCTGTCTGTCCCCTAATGTGATCAGGGAGACAGGTAGGAGAGTACTTGGTGTGTCATCTGGAAGGAAAGTAGATAAGGAGACTTGGTGGTGGAATGAGGAAGTACAGGAGTGTATACAGAGAAAGAGGTTAGCTAAGAAGAAGTGGGACACTGAGAGGACTGAGGAGAGTAGACAGGAGTACAGGGAGATGCAGCGTAAGGTGAAGGTAGAGGGAGCAAATGCCAAACAAGAAGCTTATGATGACTTGTATGCTAGGTTGGACAGTAAGGAGGGAGAGACTGATCTATACAGGTTTGCAAGACAGAGAGATAGAGATGGGAAGGACGTGCAGCAGGTTAGGGTGATTAAGGATAGGGATGGAAGTCTATTGACAGGTGCCAGTAGTGTGATGGGAAGATGGAAAAGGTACTTTGAAGAGTTGATGAACATGGAAAATGAGAGAGAACAAAGACTAGAAGAGGTGACTGTTGTGGACCAGGATGTAGCAAAGATTAGTCAGGATGAAGTGAGGAGGGCATTGAAGAGGATGAAGAGTGGAAAGGCAGTCGGTCCTCATGATATACCTGTAGAGGTATGGAAGTGTCTAGGAGAGGTGGCAGTAGAGTTTCTGACTGGGTTGTTCAACAGGATCTTAGATAGTGAGAAGATGCCTGAGGAATGGAGGAGAAGTGTGCTGGTGCCCATTTTTAAGAACAAGGGAGATGTGCAGAGTTGTGGCAACTACAGAGGAGTAAAGCTGATGAGCCATACAATGAAGTTATGGGAAAGAGTAGTGGAAGCTAGACTAAGGACAGAAATGAATATTTGTGATCAGCAGTATGGTTTCATGCCAAAACAGAGTACTACAGATGCAGTATTTGCTTTGAGGATGTTGATAGAGAAGTACAGAGAAGGCCAGAGGGAGCTGCATTGTGTTTTTGTAGATCTGGAGAAAGCTGATGACAGGGTGCCCAGAGAGGAACTGTGGTATTGTATGAGGAAGTCTGGAGTGGCAGAGAAGTATGTTAGAGCGGTGCAGGACATGTATGAGGACTGTAAGACAGTGGTGAGGTGTGTGTAGGTGTGACAGAGGAGTTCAAGGTGGAGGTGGGACTGCATCAGGGATCAGCTCTGAGCCCCTTCTTGTTCGCTATGGTGATGGACAGGCTGACAGACGAGGTCAGACAGGAATCTCCATGGACTATGATGTTTGTAGATGACATTGTGATCTGCGGTGAGAGCAGGGAACAGGTGGAGGAGAAGCTAGAGAGGTGGAGGTTTGTCCTGGAAAGGAGAGGAATGAAGGTTAGCCGCAGTAAGACAGAGTACATGTGTGTGAGTGAGAGGGACCCAAGTGGAAGAGTGAGGTTAGAGGGAGAAGAGATCAAGAAGGTGGAGGATTTTAAGTACTTATGCTCAACAGTCCAGAGCAATGGAGAGTGTGGAAAAGAGGTGAAGAAGCGTGTACAGGCAGGATGGAACGGGTGGAGAAAAGTGTCAGGTGTGATGTGTGATAGAGTTTCAGCTAAAATGAAAGGAAAGGTGTACAAAACTGTGGTGAGACCAGCGATGTTGTTTGGTCTAGAGACAGTGTCACTGAAGAAAAGACAGGAGACAGAGCTGGAGGTAGCAGAGATGAAGATGCTGAGGTTCTCTCTGGGAGTGACCAGGAAGGATAGGATCAGGAATGAGTACATCAGAGGGACAGCACATGTTCGAGGTTTTGGAGATAAAGTCAGAGAGGCCAGACTGAGATGGTTTGGACATGTCCAGAGGAGAGATAGTGAATATATTGGTAGAAGGATGCTGAGTTTTGAACTGCCAGGCAGGAGGCCTAGAGGAAGACCAAAGAGGAGGTTTATGGATGTAGTGAAGGAGGACATGAAGGTAGTTGGTGTGAGAGAAGAGGATTCAAAGGACAGGGCTAGATGGAGGAAATTGATTCGCTGTGGCGACCCCTGAAGGGAAAAGCGGAAAGGAAAAGAAGAAGACGTGTGGCTAAAGCTAAGCTAACCAGACCTTGTGTGAATGAGACTCTGGACTTAAATAAACTAGCAGGTAGCGTGGCCGAGTGGTCTAAGGCGCTGGATTTAGGCTCCAGTCTCTCTGGAGGCGTGGGTTCAAATCCCACCGCTGCCATTTGTAGTTTTATCTCAAAGAAGTAAATACAAGATTGGAGAAATATGTTCACTCTAACCTGAGACTGATTAATGGTTCTGACCCCATCTGGTTTCACACCTCAAATTCTTACATCTCAAATTTTAAGTTTTTGATTCAAACATACCAAAGTAGAAGAAGAGGAGGAGGAAAGTGTGTCCGTAAGAACAGAGAGAAGAGGAACGCCAAGAGTATAGGAATGGGAGTAGGGACGTTGAATGTTCGTTGAATGAAGCTGAAGAGGACAAAGACAGAGCAGAGGATGAAATGGTGAAAGCTGAAAAGGGAAGAGTGTTGCATGACTTTTAGGAAGGAGTTAAGACAGGCTCTGGGTGGTCAGGAGATGCTTCCAGATGACTGGACAACTACAGCTAATGTAATCAAGGAGACAGGTAGGAGAGTACTTGGTGTGTCATCTGGAAGGAAAGTAGATAAGGAGACTTGGTGGTGGAATGAGGAGGTACAGGAGTGTATACAGAGAAAGAGGTTAGCTAAAAAGAAGTGGGACACTGAGAGGACTGAGGAGAGTAGACAGGAGTACAGGGAGATGCAGCATACAGTGAAGGTAGAGTTCGCAAAGGCCAAACAAGGGGCTTATGATGACTTGTATGCTAGGTTGGACAGTAAGGAGGGAGAGACTGATCTATACCAGTTGGCAAGACAGAGAGACAGAGATGGGAAGGACGTGCAGCAGGTTAGGGTGATTAAGGATAGGGATGGAAGTCTATTGACAGGTGCCAGTAGTGTGATGGGAAGATGGAAAAGGTACTTTGAAGAGTTGATGAACGTGGAAAATGAGAGAGAACAAAGACTAGATGAGGTGACTGTTGTGGACCAGGAAGTAGCAAAGATTAGTCAGGATGAAGTGAGGAGGGCATTGAAGAGGATGAAGAGTGGAAAGGCAGTCGGTCCTGATGATAAACCTGTGGATGTATGGAAGTGTCTAGGAGAGGTGGCAGTAGAGTTCCTGACTGGGTTGTTCAACAAGATCTTAGATAGTGAGAAGATGCCTGAGGAACCTCACAGTGATGATGTTACATACAAGTTATGGGGCGCCTGCTGTCGTGTCCCCCCCAGGTGTTTACATGGAGGTAGCGTGGCCGAGCGGTCTAAGGCGCTGGATTAAGGCTCCAGTCTCTCTGGGGGCGTGGGTTCGAATCCCACCGCTGCCAAGCTTTTCAGTTCAAGAAACTGCGAGTAGTGCAGAAGGAGAGAAGATCGTAGGCTGTCTTTGCTGGACACATTTTACCTGAGAAAACATGCTGTATCTGAAATTGACGTGTTTTAAAGGGATTAGATGTGTTGCCAAAGCTAAGCTAACCAGACCATCTGTCACTCAGACTCTGGACCCAAGTATGCAAGCAGCTAGCATGTCCGAATGGTCTAAGATGCTACATTTAGGCTCCAGTCTGTCTGGAGGCTTGGGTTCAAATCCAACTGCTGCCATTTGTGGTTTTATCTCAAAGAAGTAAATAAAGGATTAGATAAAGATGTTCACTCCAACCTGAGAATGATTAATGGTCCTGACCCCATCTGTTTTCACCACTGAAATTCTTACATCTCAAAATGTAATGTTTGGTTCAAACACCCCAAAATATTGTGAAAATATTTTCACCTCTAAAATAAAATGAAATAAAAATAAAATAAAACGTTTTCAAAACTCTAAAATATGTTTTAGAGTTTTAAAAAAAATTCTTAAAATATGTTTAAAAAAACTCCTTAAATTGTGTTTAAAACCTCCTAAGAAATGTGTTAAAATTGCTTTAAAAAATGTTAAAAACTCTTTGAAACGTGCTAAAAGCTAAACTGTGTGAAAAGCTCCTGAAAACATTTTGAAAATGACATCTACTGTACTACTACAACAATAATAATACTATGCTACTATACTTCAATACTATAATAATAATAAAGTAAAATAGAATTTCTATGCTAACAGACTGTGTTCATTCTTTATCAATATATAAATATATAGATAGAGAACAATCACATGACACAAGTCACAAGTATGATTAAGCAATCTTGGAATGCCCGTGAACACACACACACACACACACACACACACACACACACACACACACACACACACACACACACACACACACACACACACACACACACACACAAATTCTAAAGTCACCTGACTCCTGCTGATCCACCAAACCAAACCTTTCTGATTAGAATCTGTTCAAACAGAACTCTGCTTGAAAGCATGAATATTAATCAGTTAAATAAATGGAGTTTTGTTAATTAAAGGAGATAAAAACAAATTCCACTTTCATTAATATTAAAGGTAAGAAAAAGAACCAATAACCCTTTATTAACAGTGTTAATGTTGGAATGCTTCAGCTGGAAGCAACTCTGACCCGGAGAAAATCGGTATGAAAGCGTCCAGTGTTGGACCTCCTGGACCCCTCAGAGTGTCCACATCCCCGGTGTGGAGGAGCTGAACAGAAGCAGCGGCTGATCGGAGCCGAACCGGACAGAAAGTCACCCGACCGCACCGGAGCAAAGACGCCCAAAACTACACCGGAAGAGTGAAAAAAAGAGTGAAAGAGTAAGTGTTATTCCACCTTCTAAGACAGAACAGGCGAGTTCTTACGAATTATTATTATTATAGGTTTATTTAGGAGAATGTAGAAATCACGTTTCATTTCTCTTTCTCTCCACATGATACAACCTTTAATTTCTAAATAAACACTTATAAGAGTAAATCAGGTGTAGAAAATGCATATTTCTCTCTTTGAATATATTCATGCAGGTTTAACTCATTTTATTCATCGTTTCTGCGACGCAAAAGCCAAAAAATGTTGATTCCAATTTGACTGTAACGCGTCTTTGCGCCGGACCTGCACTTTTACTTTGAAACGCGTGACCGGAAGCGCGGTGTCTTATTGTGGCGGGCTTTACCGCTGTTTTCCTGGACAGGAGCCGGCTGGAGGATGGCGTTAGCGAGGCTGCTGCTGCTGCTGGAGCTGTGTCTGTACGCCGCCTGCTTCGTATGCGGGATCGTCACGGCCGCCACCACCACCCTAGTGCAGGTGAGCCCCCCCCTCCATCCCCAAATGACCCCCCTACGACCACAAACTTCCTGTTTCCATCCGCTTCCGGGTTTTCCAACTTTTGAGCGCGTGCCTGTCATAAACATTTTTAAGTTCGCCCGATTATAAAAGTGATTTTTGATGTGTTTGTGCGATTATATCGAGTTTAAAAACATTACTTTTAAGGGTGGAATTTAAATCAAAATTATTTTTAAAAAAAATAAATCTTTAATATAAATCCACTCGGGACACCAGGATGTTTCGTGGATCCTTCGCAGCAGTAATTCATCTGGACGGACACGCCCCTCCACTTTGTTTCTCTCTCGTCCTTTTCTTATTTCTTGGAGCTTTATCTCCACATTTCGTGTCCACGGGGAGGGAAACGCTTAGCGACACATTCCTTTCCGTGTAATTCATTTAGCCGAACCCACAGCTTCACACGCGGATGTATTTTCACGCTGAAACGCTGCTTTTCACTTTCCCACACACTGGTGAAGCAGCGCGGCTGAAACGCATCTGTCCGGTGGGGATTTTTGTTGTCATGTGACCAGACTGTCCTCGTGTTCAGGAGGTGTGTGTGTGTGTGTGTGTATTTTATATGTAAACTTTTATTTTATATATATATATATATATTTATATAACGTTTTTGTTATTTTATATTTTAAATAGAAACGTTTTGTCGTCTTTGTTTATATTTTGCATATAAACGTATTTGTTACATGTATTTCCTATTTAATATATCTAAACTTTTTGTTATGTATATATGCTGTTAGACATATTTTATAATAAATGAAAAAAAATTTTGTCATAAATATTTTGTATGTAAACGTTTTTGTTTTATTATATTTTTATATTTTAGATATTTTTTTAATCCTTCAGTGTGACACTGTAACTGGGATTAAAATATGTCTAAATAAATGTGCATAAATAAATCTCCCCATACAGATATTAAACCACCATCTGTATCACCTTTTCCCACACTCTGATAGACTGTTTAAAGCACTTTTGTGTCTCACGGAACACAGCGCACTTCTGGATGCCGTCAACCAATAGAATGCGTGTACGGTGTCACGTGACTGCCTACCAAATATCCGCGATGAGGTGAAGTTGCGAGCATTGATGTGCGAATTCGCGAGGGCGCACTGTATGTCAAAGATGTTTGAAATATGATGACAATATAATCTAGTAGTAGTGAACTATCCTGACTTGGTTGTGACACGTCCGGCCCCATGTGTCCTGTCAGGGGAACTTCGGGGGCCACTGCATGCTGTACGGACTGGTCAGCTACAATGGGAGCGCCATCTCCATCCAGTCATCTAGCTCCGCCTCCCTGTGCTACTTCGTGTCGGCCATATCCGTGCTGGTGGCGGTGGTGTGCTTCTCGCTGTCGCTCTACTGGATCTACGTGTTCTGCATCGAGACGCAGATCGCCAGGTAACCGCTGCCGCTTCCTGTTTGGAGGATAACGCTGAAGGGGCGGGCTTTACCCCTTCTGCTCCTCCCCTTTAGGGAGCGCGTCTGGATGAACGTGATGCTGGTGCTCAGCGGCGTCTTCCTCTTCTTCCTGCTCGTCACCGGCTGCATGTTGAAGATCGGACGCGACACTCTCTGCAAATCCATCGTGAACGCCGTCCCCAACATCACCAGGTGGGACACACACACACACACACACACACACACACACACACACACACACACACACACACACACACACACACACATAGTGATGTGTGGTCCTGGTTCTTCAGCTGCGAGGCGGCCGAGTCCCTCCAGTGGGTGAGTCCTCTGAACGGACAGAAGTTCTACAGCAACCTCTACAAAGCAGAGGTGGGTGTGGCTCCCAGGATAAGTAGCTAGCATTAGCATCTGCTAGTATGCAGCGTCACCTTTGACCTTTTCGTCCCCCCAGACGTCGGCGTGGGTCAACTTTTTCTTCTGGATCATCGTGGCGCTCCTGGTGTTCTTCCAGAAGCGACAGAGCTCCACGGGTCGCTTGTCCGGACCCGCCGAGGGGCTCTTCGGGGACCCGGGGGTGACGGCGGAGGAGACGGAGCCGTTCTTCAACCGGCCCGCCCGGCCTCAGTGAGGGGGGGGGGCAAGCTTCAGGGCCAACGGGGCTCATCTGGCATCGGGGTTGATCCGGATCCGGTTTTTAATTTTTTTGTACTGAATCTCTGTCACGAAGCTTGGACAGAAATAACATGATGACATCACGATGACATCACAATGACATCACCACAAGAGCCAACCCACATCAGGACCCGATCTGGATGCAGGTCATAGTCCGGTCCGGTGATCGACACAGTTTAAACTGATAGCATTGTTAGCATGGATTAGCTCATGAGTGAATACTAACGGGTTTGGGGGTCATGGGTTCAGACCACCATGGGGGGGGGGCCCTTTTCTCTACGGGTTTATTTTCTATTTCCGTTCTTTCATCCTCTGAAATGTTTTTCTCGATCCGGATCTAAAGGTTTCATCACGTCCTTCATGATTCTGTCACCATCCTTCTCTAAAACAAATAAAACCAAAGAGTGGAAACTGTTTTTGTCATGATTGAACAAAGATTTAAAAAACAAACAAACACCCAAATCAATGGAAAAAGGAAATAAAACTGACAAAAATAAGTATTTCTTTGTGACTGAATGAGATTAAATAAAGATAATTAAACTGAAGCATGCATTCAGTTTGTTTTATGAGCTTTCTTTACATCAAAATAAGAGCACGGGGTGTGGCGCCCCCTGCTGGATCCTAATATTACACACTCACGAGAGACGCGCTTTTATTGTTATGACATAGAAAAGGTTTAAAACCCAATAAAGCTTCATGTTTCTGTTATTCTGGGTCTGAATCCATGGAAGCAAACCAGAACCACTAAAACCTCCAATCCAGGTGACCTTTATTCTGACAGGGTCAGAATGAACATGAGATTAGGGCCGTTCACTTCCTCCTCCTCACCTGTCTAATCCCTGGATTACCACTGGTGGTGGAGGAGATTGAACCGTTCTGACAGTCGGCTCCACTCCAGCCTTCAGGTCCATCCGTTCACGCTCGTCTCTTTCCAAACAGGAAGTGAGATCGACTCTGGAGAACGGCGAGGACGAGAAGACGAGCAGGAGGCTGGTGATCCACCTGACGCTCACGTCGATGGTGAGGCATCGTCACGTGATGTCAGGCTAGTCTGTTAGCTCCAGGTGCTAACATTAGCAGCGTAGCGCGTCTAACGGGGGTGGCGGGCTGGGCGGGACCGCCATAAACCTCTTTAAGCTGGACTCGACCCATTTATTTCCTGTGTTCAGATTCTTAACCCTCCACCGCCCTGACCTCTGACCCCTGACCCCCATCTCTCTCCCTAGAACACGTCTCAGGACCAGTGGGAGGAGGCAGCGGCGAGCGCCGAGGCCCTGCTGGCCGACGCCGTGAGGATGCAGCTCCAATGCGGCGAACGCAGCGAGCAGCTGGCCCTGGCCGCCACCCAGCTGAGGGTGGAGGCCGCCGCCCTCAGGGAGTTAGGCCACGCCTCCCAGCTGGACATGGCACTGATCCGCCGCCAGCTGGACGAGCTGATGGACACCAAGTACGCCTTCGAGGCCCGAGAGAGGCAGGCGAGGAAGCTGAGCAAGCAGCTGTGAGACGAGGAAGAGGAGGAGGAAGAGGATGTTGTTCCGGTGTGAACTGGTTAAGCTTTACAGATCAAATAAAAAATAACAACATTTAAATCGATTATCACGCTTTAAATTCCTGTAGACTTTATTGACATCGTGCATCAGAGACAAAGCTTCTCGAGAGCCCGTTTGTTTATTCTATTTATTTTTTTGTTTTCAAAAATTTGGTTTTTAAAGGGTTAAAAAAAAATTTTTAATTTCAACTGTTTCACACAGAAAATGAAGAAAACCGCACAGACATAAAGTTGTGTCACAAAAGATGAAAACTTTAATCAACGTTAAAAATCATTCTATAAATACATGGATTCATTTTATTCTGAATTTATTTTAAATATAAATATTTATCAAAGCGGTGGGGGCGGGGTTGGGAGGGGGTGACTGAGTTATTCCACCGGCCTTCAATCGGATGATCCTGTTATCACCGCTCTGAAAGACAGGAGGACGGGTCAGAACCACAGGCAAAACCCGGGTAGAAGTGGGGGGGGGGGGTCAGACTTACTGTCGTTCTTCTTCTTTGGTGGGGTCAGCGCTGCTTTGGCCTGTAAAACACATCACAGTGAGACTCTGTAGCTGCGATGCGTTCAGGTACTTCACCTTCTGGGATACTTCAGGTAAAATCAGAGATTATGGGAGCCGACCTTCTTGATGGTCGTCCAGTCCTCCAGGATGTCGATGTCTCTCAGCATGTAGACAATGAAAGGACCTGGGGGGGGGCGTCAAAGTCAATATCGACCAATGAGAAGGCGGTTGAATCAGTAAAGGGGAGGAGCTTCACCTGAAACCAGAGCGATTTTCTTCTTCCTGTCCGGTCGATCCAGCGGGTTCTTCCTCTTCCTGCTCCTCGTCTCATCGCCCCACTCTGGAAGGAGGGCGCAGCGTGAGCGATTCCCCTCTGGTGTGTGACCACACCCCCCCCCTGAGGCGGTTCCTGCCCTACCTGAGTCCAGGTCCAGGTTCTGCCGGTCCTCCTCCAGCCGTCGGATCTTCTCCAGAAGCTCCGCCCTCATGTTGTCGGACAGCAACGACCTCTCGCTCTGGAACACACAACGAGGCTTTGTCGTCCTGCTTTTAGTGTGTGTGTGTGTGTGTGTGTGTGTGTGTGTGTGTGTGTGTGTGTCAGACCTCCAGGTGTTGCCTCGCTCCTTGCAGCTCGCACTCGTGCTTGTGTTGGATCACCTGTAGACACAGCTCTCTGTACACACCTGCAGACGGAGACGCGAGACAGGAAGTTAGAGGATTAACTGACTCCAGTGTGGAGCAGCGCCCCCCGGTGGCGAGGCCCCGTTCTCCCTCCCCTCACCGGCGACTTGCGTCCGGATCTGCATGCTGTCCTGCAGCGCCGCCAGCGGTTCTCGGTATTCTCCGGCCTTCCCCGTCAGAACCTCGTCCAGCTTCACCTTCACCTGGTTCAGCCGCTCCCGGAACAGCCTGCAATCAAGCCAGCATCAGGCCCCGCCTCCTCTTCGTCATCTTCATCCTCTCTGGACTTACTTCTCTTTTAGGTCCTGAAACTGTTTTTCCAGATCCGACATCTCGTCCAGACACTCTCCTCTCCTCCGCTCACAGTCTTCATCGTCCATCTCTTCACACAGAACAGAAACATCAGGAACACGGCGTCACGTCCGACCGCCGCCGTCTGACACCTGGACTTTACCTGAGCTCTCCTCCTCTTCCTCCTCCTCTTCGCTCTCGTCCAGGTCGCTGTCCCGCTCCTCTGTGCTCTCCTCCATGGTGTCCTCTCCTCCTCCTTCATGCTCTCTCAGAGGCTCCACCTCTCCGTTGGCCTCGGGAAGTCGGGACTCTCCATCGGCCTCCATCTCCTCCTCCGGCTCCCTCGCCGGGGGCTCGGCAGGCATGGCGAGTCGAGACACGAGTCGTCACACAACCTGTCAGGATAGAGGTTCAAAGGTCACAATCACGTGATCTTTACTAGTGCTTTTTTCACATTTTACATTTTATTGTTCATTTGTTGAACAAAGGTCAACATTGAATCTAAACCCTATAAAAAAGATGTGATTACACTCCTTAAATTTGCTTGTTTTTTAAAAAATGACATTAACCATCTATGTAGCTCACGTTTGTTTTAGAATTAAGATCTCAAAGCAAACATTTAAATGTCATTGTTCTTGAGAATCATAAAAAGAGATTTAAAAAAAGATGAAAACGTAAAACTCTTCCTGGAGCAGAATAAAACAGGCCGGATGCTTCTATATTAATCATGAGGTCTGAAAGACAAACACCGTGAAACGTCAAAAATACGTACTTTTGATAAAACATTAATTTAATGCATTCAAAAATAATGACTCTAATTGGCTAAAAAATAAATCCTACTGATATTAAACGCCAAACATCCTGTTATTTTCAACACAATTTGGTAAATACAGATTTTATTTTTCAAAACCGGAAGTTACATTTCGACTTCCGCATATGAATTAAAATCCCACCTGTAACGTCAAACCCCGTTATTTTCAACATAACTCGGTCGTTAAATCCTGATGCTTTTATTTCTCGCAACCGGAAATAACATGTCGACTTAAGCATACAAAATAAAATTCCACCTATAACTAACGTCAAACATCCTGCACAAAACTTGGTCGTGAAATAACGATGCTTTTATTTTGCACAACCGGAAATCACATTTTGACTTCCGCATACTCGCCCAACTTCCTTAGCTTGACAGCGGCTATCTTGCGTGATGTCATACATCTCTCTAAGGATGGTTTTAAACTCGCCAGTGGTGTTCAGACTGAAACCGGGACCGGAACCGAACCCGGATCCGGTTTCTTTACGAGTTCACGTATTTAAAAAAATAAAAGCATCAGCGAGCCTCTTTCCGGTACACTTGCTAACGACGGAACGGCAGCTGCCGCTCCTCACGCGCGCCCGAACAAGTTGTTTTTATTGACAAACATGTTCTCTTCGCGTGCTTTAATAAACATAATATTTACAACAAGCAGCGTTCAGGTGTAGCGTTCAGGAACGGATTAACAAGTGACGTACACGCGTCTGTTCCGCCGATGCTGCCGGTAAACAACCTGCCGTTCGCCGGTAGAGACGGTCGCTTCCGGTGCCGCTCACCTGTCCCCGTCACGCGCCCGTCACGACCTTAAATGATGTTCGCTATAATCCCATTTTAAAAGTACTTCCTCTCTTCCTCGGGATTTCACTTCCACACTTTGCCGGACTCTGCAGTTTGGACGTTCAACCAATCAGCGACGGAGCTGTGACGTTGCGATCGTCCCAAACGTACTCTGTCCAATCAGAATGCTCGAGCTGGTTTCGTCAGCCAATCACATTCCGGTTTGTTCCGAACGGTCAGATTTGACCAACAGACATGAATATCGTTTCTATTCTGTTCTATTGTAATAAAAAAAAAATACAGCGACTACAAACTGTAATTATAAATAAACTTTAAACGAGTAAGAATGTAAATTCGACATTAGAGGAATTTTCCCTTGATGCATTTTATACTTCAGAAAAAAATAAAAATAATTTGTTTTGGCACAAACATCTGTGATGTACAGTATATGCAGAAATATTAAACATAATGTGCAAAGCATCTGGTCCTTTTCCCTTATTTTATCCATCTATCCATCCATCTTTCATGAATACTTTTACCACTTTGACAGCTGTGAATTAGTTGTTAACGTTACATCAGACGCGCCCCTGTTTCACCACTGGGCACAGAAACGACTGTCGTGTCGCGTTCAACCACCAGATGGCGCTGAAGTGACGTAAACGCAACGACAGGGCTTTTTTTTTTTTTCTTCTACCGCCTGATGACGTCACCTACGTCTGCGGTCACGTCAACGTCAAGACTGGTTAGGATTGGGGTTAAGGGTCAATAGGTCAACAAAAGGTCAATGCGTTTCATAAAAAGGTGCACAAATCACAAACTACATGCTTCTTCCATGTTCTTGTTTCCTTTCTTTATGTGTACTGTTGTTATTAATTATGTATTTATGTAACGTCTTTTTGTCTGTTTCAGCCACTGCTGTGTATTTATTTGTATTTTTGTGAGCAAATATTACATTGAATTTGCTTTGCGATCAATAACGTATTTATCTGTCTAGAACAAACATACAAACCATCCATTTCACAATGTTTTTATTAAAGTTGCATAAAAGTGTAACAAAATTGGGCAAAAACGAGACCTGTTGTTGATATTGCTACATTTGTTTTGTTTATTTGATCGGATCATCGTCCAAAAAAAAAAAAAAAGATTCAATTCTTGTATTTGAGCTTCAACGATTATCAGGAGGAGATTTCTGAAAGTTTCCCAACAGTAAAAAAACAGACTTCTTAATAACAGTCTATAAAAATCAAACCCACTCAAATGCAGCTACTAAAGGAACTTGGTACGGCCCAACGATTCAGAGTCTCAAAATACGCTGACTGTACTTTTATTTTGAAACCATCCCCGAAAGGCAGGAGCAATCGCACCGGAACTGGTTTTTGTTCTACGATGAAAACCCAAGAACCGAACGATCACAGTAAAGACAGTTCACCTGGAGGCAGGACCTAACAGAGGCTCTGCCCAGAGGCTCCGCCCAGTGGCCCCGCCCGGTGACTCAGCAGTTAGTGTTACCTTTAAAACATTTATTTGGTTTGTGTAACATAAATAACACCTAAGGCAACGTCTGATTGAAATGGAGAGAAAGCTGAGGGAGGATGGAGGGATGAGAAACGACAGCAGCAAGAAAGGGAGGGCCAGGGTGTGTGTGTGTGTGTGTGAGTGTGTGTGTGCTCCTCCCATGGGCTGATGGGGCTCCAGCCTCTGTTCTGATTGGCTCAGGATTACATGATTAATCTCAAAGGTGATTGGCTGCTGTGGAGGAGGGGGGGCATGAATGTGATGGAGAAAGGGTGAGACAGCTTCACCCCCACCCCCACCCCAGACGTCTCGTCAGGTGGAGGAGACCGATGTGACGGATGAAATCGTTCCCGTGGTAACGAGACGAGAAAGGGGTGAATAAAAAAACAAGGCAGCTTTGTTCTGGGTCCCCCTGTAAGTGTGTATGTGTGTGTGTATGAGTGTGTGTGTGTGAGAGAGTGTGTGTGTGTGTGTGTGTGTCTGTGTGAGTTCAATAGGAAGTTAAAAAAAATCCCAGAAACCAAACAGGAACCAGTCCTATCCTAAAAATCTACTTTTGTCACAAAACGGCAGAATTTACAGGCCGGAGAGTCGATGACAGATGCTGCAACACACACACACCACACACACACATAGCATTTGCAACACACACATTAATATATCGTGTGGAGGCGGGGTCTAGCACCCTCCTAGGAGACATCTGAGGACACAAAAACAGGCGTAATCTCGTGTCCCGATCAGACGTCCCTCCTTAAAGGTTTTTCTCCTTCCAGGGATCAAATCTTTTCTTCTTCGGTGGTCAAAAGTTGGAATTTTCTTCTCAGACACGCAAAAAAAACCCCCACACACACAAAAAAACAGATGGTCTTTGAACGCACCACGGTAGCAAATGCCTCTAAAAACTGAACGCGCCCCAAGAAACCCCTCAAATAAAACAGAGAATATCAAAAGAGTCATTGTTGGTGGTCGAATGATTTACACGTTTAAACGCCTTCAGATCACAAACCGAAGCATCTGATTGGTCGACACAGAACCAATGATTGGGCCAGATGCTTCCTTCTTTTTCTTGGCGGCCGATTGTTCTGTCGTTCCTCTTCCTCTCACTAATTACGGGCTGCGTCTCCTCTCATCCTCTCTTCTTTCTCCTCCTCAGAGGGATGCAGGATGGGAGGATGAGGAAGAGGAGTGAAACAAAGGAGGGGGGGGGGGGGGACGGGTTCGAGGAGGAGCCACGATGAAGAGGAGACAAAAGGACGAGACGAGGGTCTTAAAGACGGGAGGAAATGAGGAGAGCGACAGAATAGAAGGAGAGGAAGACGAGAGGAGGAGGAGGAGGAGCAGGAGGGCGGGGTCATCATTTCTTCTGTGGAGTGGAGAGTTTCTGCATCCCTCGGATCTTGTCCAGCAGCTCTGAGATGAAGTCCTGCGGCGAGATGGGCGGGGCAAATGAGAGGAGGCGGAGTCAGAAGGATGAAACAAAACAAAACAAAAAGAAGGACAAGAAGAGGAGGACGGGACTCACCTCGGTGGGCTTGAAGCAGTCGACCAGCAGCTCCTAGAAAACAACACATCATCAGTTCAGCTCCGCCTCCAGCCACCAGGGGGCGGCGGCTTCCTACAGGGGGGCGGCGGCTTCCTACAGGGGGGCGGCGGCTTCCTACCTTCACCCTGGCAGCTCGCTCCACGTCGCTCGGCATGTCCAGCAGCTCGTCCACGTCGATCTCCAGCTCCGGGATGGCCTCCTCCTGCAGGGGGGGGGGGCGATTAGAAAGAGTGGGGGTGTTGGTTAGCTTAGCATCAACACAGGAAGAAGAGCAAAGGGTTAGCTTGTCTTCCCCCCCTGTCTTCAGTGTTGATGCTAGGCAACACTAACCCAGACAGCTGAGTGCCCCCCCCCCTGCCCCTCTTCATCACTTCCTGTATTATTCTCACTTCATTCTCAAGAACCCCCCCTTCACCCCTCTGGTTAGAGTTGCCCACACCAGCTGTCTTTGCACCTGCCCAACTGCCACCCCCCGTCCAGACACACACACACACACACACACACACACACACACACACACACACACACACACACACACAAAAATCAACCGTTAAAAAAATCACGCGAGAAGAATCAGAGCGAAATATTTAGCGGTGAAGTTACTGAAAGTTAAAAAAGTTGCAGACAACGGTGATCCGTCCATCTGTAACGCCGGCGCCTTCGGGGGGCCAAGTAAACAAACTCACGTGAACGCGCGGGGGGGGGGCAGTGTTGATGACATTTAAAATACAGTAGCTGGATGTCTGACATGAATTAAAAACAGCAGAATATGGGACCTTTAAGAATCACACTGAGAAAAGGAGGAGGGAGGGAGGAGACAAAAAGAGGGAGGGAACCACGAGGGGGGAGGAGCTCCAGAAGGGGGTGGGGCTACACCCAGGTTGGGGTTAATAATCTGCATGCTGGAGGTCACCTGACGTGTCGCCCCGCCAAAATAAAGGAAAAGAGAAAGAGGTGCTGAACAAGTGGTGAACACACTCCGCTGGGGGGTGGGGTGTGGTGGGGGGGGGCACAACGGGAAGGGATTGAGGCAGGAAAGAGGGACAGGAAGACGGAAAAGTCGGCCACGCGGCGCTGTTCACTCACATGTGTGTGTGTGTGTGTGTGTGTGTGTGTATCCGCAAAACGTGACACTGAAGAGGAAGATGAACGACGGTGAAAAGGAAGAAGTCTGAGTTGCTACGGCAACTATCTGAAAACAAGTTCTGGTGGTGGGGGGTCAGTGAGGGCGAAAGGGTCGGGATGTTTCATCACCGCCCCACCCCACATGGTCATGTGACCCAAGAACAGAACAAAGCCTGTTGGATGCATGCTAAGCTAAGCTAAGCTAGGCTGTGGGCGAATGGAATGAATTCATGCGAGATTCCTAACCAATACCACACA
Organism: Antennarius striatus; assembly: GCF_040054535.1. Classification (NCBI taxonomy): domain Eukaryota; kingdom Metazoa; phylum Chordata; class Actinopteri; order Lophiiformes; family Antennariidae; genus Antennarius; species Antennarius striatus. The sequence goes on along the minus strand of NC_090798.1, from coordinate 10,187,797 downwards.
CACACACACACACACACACACACACACACACACACACACACACACAGACCTGGTGTGTGAGTGTGTGTGAGTGTGTGTGTGTTGTCTTGCACCTCTTGTCGATCTTATCTAAACTTCCTGCGGGCTCAACCGTTGCTGCGATCCGGCTAGCAGACAACAAAGACTCCTTGTTCCTTCAGTTGTGTGCGTCTCACAACTGGCAGCGCAGGTTGTAGAAAACACACACACACACACACACACACACACACACACACACACACACACACACACACACACACACACACAGAGGAATCTACCCTCTATAATTAGGGTTCAGCTGCAGCTTTGTGTGTCGACCCAGGCTGTAATTATATAGATTTATATATAGTTACAGATAGAGCTCCACCCACATGTAGATAGAGCTCCGCCCACATGTCAGCAGACCCTGACTCCGCCCCCCAAAATCCAACAGCTGCTTCCATTCCAATGAAGCTCCGTGTTGGTATTCAAACGTCTCGCTCCAGCAGCAGAGGTCAAGGGTCAGAGGCTTAACGACACCTCCACACAGATTAACACACACACGGATTACATGGGATTATTATGACGTTACAAAGAGACGCCTGGACCCTGACACTGAACAAATGAACAGAACATGACTCAGCACTTCACGTGATGAATCAGCGACTCTGAGCTCTGCTCAAATACGGTCGTTTGTTCCTTCCTGTGTGGGATTCCAGGGGGGCGTGTCCCTGTGACCAACAGGTGAGTTCACTGATTGGTCACTACATTTGTGTTTACATGTGTTCGTTTCGTTACTCACATCCTGTAGTGTGTGTGTGTGTGTGTGTGTGTGTGTGTGTTGGAGGGGGGTTCCTGACACACACTGGAGTCTTTCACTCCAGACGGGTGACACTGATTGATATTCAGACCTTTGAGTGTGAGCTCTGAGGAAGTGTGTGTGTGTGTGTGTGTGTGTGTGTGTGTGTCTGTTTAGGGCTTGTATATTTCTTGTGACATAACAAACACACTTTCCCCTGCTCCTGTTTACTCATTCTCCTCCTTCCTGCCACCCCCCCCCCCCCGTTTTTTTCCCTTCTCCTCCCCCCTTCATCCCTCCTCCCTCTGCCCCCCCCCTCCTCCATCTGTGTTTGTGTGTTTGGCCACGTAGAACCTGGATCGGGACGCTGGCTCCTGGTCAGCACCAGCAGAAAACACCCAGAAACATCCATTAGCCCCGTTACCGTGGCAACGGAAAAACCAGATTAGATTGAAACGGGACCTGCGCCCCCATCCACTGCCTCCCCCAGCCCTAAACACAAGATACTCCCCATGATCACCTGAGGAGACCCAGGAATTGTGTGTGTGTGTGTGTGTGAAAGCGGACACAGCCCTTCGTGGTTAAGCAGCATCATTTAAACAGCCTGGTTGCTATGGAGGCTGTTATCCATAGCAACGGGAAAGATCACGTGCTTCACGTCTCCCGTTACCGGCCAAAAAAAGGGGGGGGGGGATTCCGCGGACCGCCACCGTCCTGTTCTTACTGACCCCCCCCCCCTCTGGAACATCCTTTCGTGACCAGCCGCGTCTCGCGGGACATCCCGCCACAGACACGCGGGAGTTTCCCTCCTCTGAACCGGGTCACGCGCTGCCCCCCCCCCCCATCTTCCAGGACTCCTGCTCCTCCTACCGGGAATAGAATGTGGGTCACCTCCAGCTCAAAGAGCCGATAGCAGTTTACCGACTGCTGACGTCATCAGCTGACCCGCACGAACCGGTTAGCGGACCCCCCCCCCCCAAACACACACACACACACCGGAAGTCTTCATTTAAATCACAAGCCACGAGCTCCTCATCTGGATTCGAGCCCGGATTGGATTAAATTTATTCCCAGGTGCGCTTTAAAAGAGCTCCAGCCAATCAGAGCGCAGAACGGAGGCCGTCGCGTCCACGATGAGGCTATAAAGCCCCGCGTGCCACATTTAGCTACCTGTGGGTGCGCGACGGAAGTTTGACCGCGTGGAAGGAACGTGAACACACCAATCCACGAGCTCACGTGTCCAGGGGAGGGGGCGTGGGGGGGGGCGGATATGCAAAGGGGTCCTTAACGGACGGCCCCCACAGAGAAGCGACGGCACCAATCACTTAGCGGGGCCGGATCGATGGGTTCGATCGGCTCCGGTCGGGGCTCACCTCACAGCCGTAGAGGTCGGTCAGCTGGTCGATGATCCACTCCTCCAGGTTCAGCCGCTTCCGCAGCTCCTTACGGTCGTACTTGACGGTGACGCGTCCCTGCTTCCGAACCGGCGTCTCCGGTTCTTCGGTGCCGCCGGCCGGCGTCTGGAAGTACACCCGGGGCTGAGGGCTCGTCTCCGGGCTCGTCACGGCAGCCATGGCCGCTCGGTTCCGTCTCTCCTGGAAACCCCGACTGACGATCGTGTGACTAGAGACAAAACACCCCCCCGGTAGACGCGGCGCTGCTCGAACCTGAAGCTCTCGTCGCTCCAGCAGAACCGGAACCGACGGGGACCGGGAGGCGGTGACGGCGGCCGGCTTACGGCGCTATTTCCAGCGCGTTAACTCCGCTTACGTCAGGGAGGAGCAGCGGCGGAGGAGCCGGCCTCGACTCCTCTCCAGTACAAAGAGAAATCACGGCTCGGCTCGCGGGGCCCCACGGGAGGTGCGTGCGCGCGCGCGCTCCGACCGGACTCGAGCTCATCCGACGTAAAAGGCGCGCGGAGCGAGAGAGAGAGAAACACGCGCTGGGTTGATGTGGAAGTTTAGAGTTCAGCCCCCGCTTTTTGTCCTCACGCGCTCTTTCCCCGCCCCCTGCTTCCTTTAACTTTCACGTGCCCCCAACCCATACCCCCCCCCCGCAGGGGGCGGAGCAGCAGGAGGAGCAGTGAAGGGTGTCTGGTTTCTCCTCAAAACACACTTCAACCAAACTTCATGCAGCTGCTCTGAAGTGTGTGTGTGTGTGTGTGTGTGTGTGTGTGTGTGTGTGAGCCTCTATTTTTTTTAAATTTTGAGGTAAATAAAGGTCATTCTGTCTCAGGTGGGGGTTGTTATTTGGCGTCTCCTTGACAACGCGTATCTTCTTACTTCTTTGTGATGGGGATGCTTTCATGCTAACACCTAGCTAAGAGGTAGCATTGCTACATGCTTACGCGTGGCCCGCAGCTTTGTTCCTGAAATGCATTGTGGGAATATTTGGAGATGATGCATCATTGGACAAAATACACAAACTGCCAGTTTGCGGGGACAAAACCCAACCACTTCCTGGTTTACACGGTGAGGGCGTGGCCTCTGGTATATAAACGCTGAGGGCGTGGCCTCTGGTTTATGAACAGGAAACGTCACCTGTGCATAAAGGGAGGGAGGTGTTTCACAAGGCTCCCCCTTTTCCTGTGTGTGTGTGTGTGTTTACTCATTCGTAAGTTTCAGACATACTCTTTGAATAATTCAGGTTTTCGTGTCTTGTAGACAGAAGTCACCGGAGGAGAACGGAGTGATATCTAAGACAATAAAAGCGCTGACATGGTGACAGGAAGACGTCCCAGTAGAATTCAGATCAGCAATGATTTATTCTGTCAGTGAAAGTCACGTGACACCAGGGTAGTCTAAATAAATTGTTTGCTATGGGTTCTAATCTGTTTGTCTTCTAATCCTGATTCTCCTGCACAAACATGACACAGATTGTTTGCCACGCCCCCCCCCCCCCCCCCGACACACACGCTCACACACTCGTTTCACACACACCTGAGCGGCTGCCTATCCACATTCCGAACTGTTGCACAACTTGAAATATTAGGTGTAGTACTGCGGCCCGACCGCCAGGTGGCAGCAGAGGACAGTCAAGATCAGCCATCCCAAATCACCGAGTCGCGGGCCAGAACGTTTGATTTATATATATTTTTAAATGATTATCAGTCTAAAGATGTTTTATATTGAAAAGTGACTTCTGTGCGGAATAACGCACAGATGAATGCGTGCGCCTGTGCCTCTTGACAAATCTCAGTCATGTTTGCCAGCCGTTACCCCTAAATTAAGCGCCCACAACTGTGCCAGTGTTCTGGATTAAAATCTAGTAGAATATCCTCAGATCGCCTAAAAAGCAGTGAAAACCCTGCTTTCATTTCAAAACTCCTGTCTTATTAAGCCTGACTTTCTGCAGTGACCAAACAGAACCAAACTCCGGAGTCGACCAGACTTTCAGAACGCACTTTGGTTTTCATTGTCTCCCATAAACCCTAGATGGGACCGGTTGCAGAGAAACAACCTCAGGATTCCACTAATCTCATTATTATCATTATTATCATTATTATTATTATTATTATTATTTGATTGACTTGTTCATCCCTTTAAATAGAAATGATTCGTTTTTCTCCTACGTTGAATGCACTGATTATAAGTCGGTATATTTAAAAATAAACCTCATCAGCGCAGTCACTGGAATCAAGTTTTTTATTGTAATTATTTCTTATAATTATTTCATTTACATAGATATTGATAAATAATGTATGAATAAAGGGTGTTTATTGTCTGTAGATATGTACATTTGACACCAGACCACTGCAGTGATTTGTGATTAGATTTATAATCGTCTTTAACGATTATCCAGCAAATGAAAGCCGGTCTGTTAAATATTGTCTTGTATGAAACTAGTCTGTGGAGGTGAGACAGGAGGTGAGACAGCTGGTGGACTGGTGTAGTCGTAACAACCTGGAGATCAGACAAGCAGGTCTGCTGAGAAGATCACTGACCTCCCTGCCCTGCCTCCAAAAGTTGTACTCCTCAAGAGTCAGGAGTCGGGCAGGGGAGATCATCTTAGACCCATCACACCCTGGACACAGACTATTTAAAAGTCTACCCTCTGGGAGGCGCTACAGAGCCCTCCTCTCAAAAACCACCAAGTTAACCCATTTTAACCCAAGTTAACAATTTTTAGATTTTTGTAATGATTCTCAGAACATTTGCATGAAATGGGAATAGAAGCATGTTGGAACTTCCAAAACTCCTTTATATCAAGTAAGAAAAGAAATACAGGCTGTCCTCAAATGAGGACACTGGGTTGATATGTATACATTCTAGCCAAATAAAAGAATATTTCCATTTTCAGAATAAATATAAACGGTTTCTACTTAATAATAATGACAAATTAACAAAAAGCAATTAATTTAACATGTTCAGAAACTGCTCCTTCCTTAGAACGATATGGAACAAACATTCAACACCTAAGGTTACAGTACAATTTTTACAATATGTTCTTTGATTAACATTTCCTATTGACTTAGATTCTCGCCGCCAAAGCTGTACATTCTTTATTGGTTGTACCGTGTCATGATTTGTACCAATTGTAACACATTTGTTGTCCACCCATTTCACAATAGTGATTTCTTCATTGTGATCAAACCTGTAATCACATGTTCCTCTCGGCTCTTTTTTCATTGCATTTAATTCCTTAAATGGGCACTTGCTGATACTGTATTCCCTCATTGCTCCCATGGCATTGAATCCAAAGTATACATTATAAGAGTATGGGTTATCTACAACCGAGAGCATATTCAGCACTGCCTTAGAACTGAACAACAAATCGCTGTTTTCTTCATTAACAGACCCTTTGCCAATACAGATCAAAATTGCAGCAGTATCCTGACACCACACACAATACCCAAAATTTATAAAAAAAAAAAATATATGGAATTGGTTTGCCCCGTATGAATTGCTTGACAGTGTTATGTCCATAATAGCACACAATCATTTCGTCAACTGACAAATTCTCCTCAAACACTCCAAATTTTTGGAAGGATTCTTGAAGCATAGTAATCAGTGGCCTTATTTTATTTGTAATATTATTTATTATAATATTTATTTATAATTTAAAATATATTTCTATCGGAGTAAAGTAAATGACAAAAAAATGGATATACCAAGTATGGTAATAAAACATGTAAACTCTTATCTTCACTAATTCATGGAGTGACTTAGATAGTCATACAGTAATTCCTAACTGTGGTACACTTGGATCTTACCTTGCAATCTCTTCTGTATATAAAAAACAACAACTGTCCACCAGAAGCTCCAGTCAATGAATGCTCGGCAGCACTTACAGCTCTCACGTATGTTAGTCACTTTACAAGTTTCAAACGTGTTACGTTCAAGCTTTTTCCCGCCTTGCAGTGCAAAACTTGTTAAGAACAATATTTAAACATTATTTCATATTAAAAGTATGAAACTCGTTATGGTTTGAGCTTGTTTCTTCCAATTGAGGCAGCGTTTCCTCTGATGCATATCGCTTACGTAATGCCCAGTGTCCTCATTTGAGGACAGCAAAGTTTATAGCCGTTCTATAGCCTACAATTGCAAGTCTATTTCAAAAATAAGAAAGACAGCATATAAATAAACCCTTCTGGACATTAGTCACTGAATAGCAGCATACGCAGATAAAAATTAAAGAAAATATTGGTAATCATCTTCATCGATCTCCAGAAGTGGATTTTTGTCAAATTTCCATGGAGTCTTTCTTGTGCTTTATATTATATAATTGAGAATTTTGCATCATATATTGATGAATCAATATGTTGTTATTAGCCTCACACACTTGAACAGTAAATGTTAAATGTCTTCCAGTCCTTGCACTCTGTTTGTACATTGTGTCCCCCACCCACTCCGTTTTGTGTTTTTGTATTTGGCATAGTAATATATATAGTATTTAGCATGGTGTATTTAGCATAGTTTATTCAATGTTCCGAATGTACAGTTTGAGACACCACCTGCCGGAAAAATATTCCTTGTCTGATTTTTAAATATACGATGGCAATTAAAGCTGTTTCTGATTCTGGAGCTAAAGAGGTTGGGGATCTACAACATCTAGAGAAGGATAAGGTCATCAAGTGACCCCTTGACCTCCCGGACACAAGGAAGGTCCGCCCCCAGACCCGTTAGCATTGACCCGTTTACTACAGTATCACCAAACGTTTGGCCACAAACAAACAGCTGACTGGAGTTGAATTAATAGGAGTTAAAGTCACGTTACATCAGAGTCGTCTATTAATGGGTTTACTCTGGTTTCTAATCTCAGTTTGTCTTCTACTACTGATTCTCCTGCGCAAACAGGACTCAGATTATTTGCACACACACAAGTAAGGCCACGCCCCCCGTCACACACCTGAGCGGCTGCTCATCCACATTCCGAACTGTTGCACAACCCAGATGCTCAGGACACGGAGGGTGTAGTACTGCTGCTCTGCCGCCAGGTGACAGCAGAGGATAGTCAAGATGATGCGGATGATGCGGGCTGACGGAGGAGAGGAAGAATGGGTTCAAACCCTCAAACAGGAGGAGGAAGAGGAGGAGGAAGAGGAGAAGTACAGTAAAAGGATGAAGAGAATAAGTCAGAGAACAAGTTTTGTCTACGGGTCATCAGCATCGTCATCCTCAGAATAAGCTGTAATAACACAATAATCTTCTTCTTTTCCTTTCGCCACAGCGAATCAATTGCCTCCATCTAACCCTGTCTTCTACATCCTCTTCTCTCACACCAACTACCTTCATGTCCTCTTTCACTACATCCATAAACCTCCTCTTTGGTCTTCCACTAGGCCTCCTGCCTGGCAGTTCAGAACTCAGCATCCTTCTACTAATATATTCACTATCTCTCCTCTGGACATGTCCAAACCATCTCAGTCTGGCCTCTCTGACTTTATCTCCAGAACCTCTAACATGTGCTGTCCCTCTGATGTACTCATTCCTGATCCTATCCTTCCTGGTCACTCCCAGAGAGAACCTCAGCATCTTCATCTCTGCTACCTCCAGCTCTGTCTCCTGTCTTTTCCTCAGTGACACTGTCTCTAGACCAAACAACATCGCTGGTCTCACCACAGTTTTGTACACCTTTCCTTTCATTTTAGCTGAAACTCTTCTATCACACATCACACCTGACACTTTTCTCAACCCGTTCCATCCTGCCTGGACACGCTTCTTCACCTCTTTTCCACACTCTCCATTGCTCTGGACTGTTGACCCTAAGTACTTAGATCCTCCACCTTCTTGATCTCTTTTCCCTGTAACCTCACTCTTCCACTTGGGTCCCTCTCATTCACACACATGTACTCTGTCTTACTGCGGCTAACCTTCATTCCTCTCCTTTCCAGGACAAACCTCCACCTCTCTAGCTTCTCCTCCACCTGTTCCCTGCTCTCACTGCAGATCACAATGTCATCTGCAAACATCATAGTCCATGGAGATTCCTGTCTAACCTCGTCTGTCAGCCTGTCCATCACCATAGCAACAAGAAGAGGCTCAGAGCTGATCCCTGATGCAGTCCCACCTCCACCTTGAACTCCTTTGTCACACCTACAGCACACCTCACCACTGTCTTACAGTCCTCATACATGTCCTGCACCGCTCTAACATACTTCTCTACCACTCCAGACTTCCTCATACAATACCACAGTTCCTCTCTGGACACCCTGTCATCAGCTTTCTCCAGATCTACAAAAACACAACGGAACTCTGTACTCTGTACTTCTCTATCAACATCCTCAAAGCAAAAGCTGCATCTGCAGTACTCTTTTTTGGCATGAAACCATACTGCTGCTCACAAATGCTCACTTCTGCCCTCAACTACTCTTTCTCATAACTTCATTGTATGGCTCATCTGCTTTATTCCTCTGTAGTTGCCACAACCCTTCACATCTCCCTTGTTCTTAAAAATGGGCACCAGCACACTTCTCCTCCATTCCTCAGGCATCTTCACACTATCTAAGATCCTGTTGAACAACCCAGTCAGAAACTCTACTGCCACCTCTCCTAGACACTTCCATACCTCTACAGGTATATCATGAGGACCGACTGCCTTTCCACTCTTCATCCTCTTCAATGCCCTCCTCACTTCATCCTGACTAATCTTTGCTACTTCCTGGTCCACAACAGTCACCTTTTCTAGTCTTTGTTCTCTATCGTTTTCCACGTTCATCAACTCTTCAAAGTACCTTTTCCATCTTCCCATCACACTACTGGCACCTGTCAATAGACTTCCATCCCTATCCTTAATCACCCTAACCTGCTGCACGTCCTTCCCATCTCTGTCTCTCTGTCTTGCCAACCTGTATAGATCAGTCTCTCCCTCCTTACTGTCCAACCTAGCATACAAGTCATCATAAGCCCCTTGTTTGGCCTTTGCGACCTGTACCTTCACGGTATGCTGCATCTCCCTGTACTCCTGTCTACTCTCCTCAGTCCTCTCAGTGTCCCACTTCTTTAAGCTAAACTCCTTTTCTGTATACACTCCTGTATCTCCTCATTCCACCACCAAGTCTCCTTATCTACTTTCCTTCCAGATGACACACCAAGTACTCTCCTACCTGTCTCCCTGATCACATTAGCTGTAGTTGTCCAGTCATCTGGAAGCATCTCCTGACCACCCAGAGCCTGTCTTAACCCCTTCCTAAAAGTCATGCAACACTCTTCCTTTTTTTCCCCACCATTTCGTCCTTTGCTGTGTCTTTGTCCTCTTCATCTTCCTCACCACCAGAGTCATCCTACACACCACCATCCTATGCTGTTTGGCTACACTCTCACCTACCGCTACTTTGCAGTCACTGATCTCCTTCAGGTTACACCGTCTACAAAAGATGTAGTCTACCTGTGTGCTCCTACCACCACTCTTATAGGTCACCCTATGTTCCTGCCTCTTCTGGAAGAAAGTATTCATTATAGCCATTTCCATCGTTTTTGCAAAGTCAACTACCATCTGTCCTTCTGCGTTCCTCTCCTGGATACCAAACCTGCCCATCACATCCTCATCACCTCTGTTTCCTGCACCAACATGTCCATTGAAGTCTGCTCCAATGACAACTCTCTCACTTCTAGGTATGCTCTACATCACTTCATCAAAGTCCAACAAAAATTTCTCCTTCTCCTCCAGCTCACATCCTACCTGTGGAGCATACCCGCTAACAACATTGAACAACACACCTTCTATTTCTAGCTTCAGATTCATCACTCTATCTGACACTCTTTTAACCTCCAGGAAATTCCTAACAAACTCCTCCTTTAAGATAACTCCTACTCCATTTCTTTTCCTGTCTACACCATGATAGAACCACTTGAAACCTGCTCCTAAGCTTCTAACCTTGCTACCTTTCCACCTGGTCTCCTGCACACACAGTATGTCTACCTTCCGTCTCTGCATCATGTCAACCAACTCTCTACCTTTTCCTTGGCGTTCCTCTTCTCTCTCTTCCTACGGGCACACTTTCCTCCTCTCTTTCTTCGACCAACAGTAGTCCAATTTCCACCGGCACCCTGTAGGTCAATAGCACCGATGGCGGTTGTTGTTAACGTAGACCTTGACCGATCCATTGTGGAAGTCATATATTCGATTTGCATATTGATTTGGCAAAAGTTTTACGTCGGATGCCCTGCCTGACACAACCCTCTGCATTTATCCGGATTTGGGATCAACACAATAAGACACAATAATAATAACACAATAATAATAATAATAATAATAATAATAACACAAGATAACGATAACAATAATAACAGAATAATATCAATAATAATACAAAAATAACAATGACCCAACAATAACAATAACAACACAATATTCACAATAATAACACAATAATAAAACAATAATAAAAATAATAATACAAAATAACACAACTTCATAAATAGATCAACCACTCCGGGCTGAGTCAGGCCCTTCATATCAGAGTATGTGTGTTTCTGTGTGTGTGTGTGTGTGTGTGTGTGTGTGTGTGTGTGTGTGTGTGTGTGTGTGTGTGTGTGAGTGTGTGTGTGTGTGGACACAGTGAATATGCCTGTGTGTCTTCATACAATGTGTCTTTGTGGGTCTTTGGCTTCAAGCTGGAGAGAAAGATCCTGCTGTTAGAGAGAGAGGGGGTGGGGTGGGGGGATAGGTGTCTCTTATTTATTATATATCACTATCATTCTTTTCCATTTGTCCCATTTTTAGCTGCTATTGTACTGTTTGTCTCCTGAATTCCCCTCAAACACTCGTGTTTCTTTCTGTCCAGAGTCTCGACAATCTGTTCCTGTTTTTTAGAGAGAACCTTTCACTCAATCGGTCGTGTTTTTGACAAACAGGTTTACATTATTGGTTTGAAACGCAGGGAAAAATTAAAGAAAAAAGGATCGGCAGATTCTAAACTTTCTTCTTGGCCAAGCAAAGATGGCGATTTATGTAAGCAGGAGGAAAAAGTAAGAAGAATGTTGTCAAAGAAGCACCAGAATCAGCTTTAACTATTTCATAGCTATGAATGATTTAGTCACTTTCACAAACGTGTGGTGTGTTTTGCGTTGAGTGAGTAGCTGGTGTTCAGTCAGTGGTTGCTTTAATTTATGCATATTTTGTTTAGCTTGTTTATGATTTTCCTACTTTTATTTGTTGTTGAACGTGAATTCCTCTTTGCACGGCTCTCTTTTGGATTTTATGTGAGTGGGATTATTCTGTAATTTGTTTTTTGAGAATAAACATACTTTTAGAAATCAAAGTCTTTCTTTCTGTCTGTCTGGCTTCTCCTTGCTCTGCTCCTCTTCCTCTCAGCTTCATCCTCCTCTCCTTTGGCTCTGTGACAGGCCGCATCAGGACACAGATGTGTGTGTGTGTGTGTGTGTGTGTGTGTGTGTGTGTGTGTGTGTGTGTGTGTGTGTGTGTGTGAGAGAGAGAGCGAGCGATAGATGTTTAATTCATGCCGTTAGACACACACTCAGTGTGTGTTACATTGAAATGCAATCACAAACACGTTGTGTGTCCGTCTGCAGACACCTCTGTGCTTTGGGCTAAAGGCTAACACCAGGATGCTAACATGCCGTGTGCAAGGTTCAACACATTTGCATGTTAGCATGTTAGCATGTTGAGACAAAGCTAATATTAATGCACGATGATAATGTTCCAAACACACACACACACACACACACACACCCGGACTCAATGTGGACAGTTGTGATTGGTCGCAGGTCAGTGAAGGTGAGCGGGATGCGAACAACAAAAACACAAATAGAGGAAAAGGAGGAGGGGGAGGAAGAGGAGGAGGAGGAGGAGGAGGTCTATTGATGCTGCAGGTGTTCACACTTCAAACGCAGCATTCAACACAACTGTATTTATCTGAACAGAGATCCGTGTGTGTGTGTGTGTGTGTGTGTCTGCGTGTGTGTGTGTGAGTATGTGTGAGTGTGTGTGTGTGTGTGTGTGTGTGAGTATGTGTGAGTGTGTGTGTGTGTGTGTGTGTGTGTGTGTGTGTGAGTTTGTTGTCATTTGAGAGGCGTGTGTGAATCCAACCGGTAACTGAGTCAGGTTTGTTGATTAATCTGATACACACACACACCACACACACACACACACACACACACACACACACACACACACACACACACACACACACACACACACACACACACACACTGAATTGTTAAAGGTCACCTCCTCAGGTTTGTTCGTACCTGATAGATTATTGCTGATCGATTGTTTGGGGGTCCGTCTCCATGGTAACGGCTCCAGCCGGTCAGCGGGGGCTGCAGCACAGCCCACATTCCTGTGGGGGGAGTTGGGGATGGGGGGGGGGGGTGGACGACGGGACGGTGGGACCGGAGGAGGAGTCAGAGGGGAGAGACGTGTGGCTCCGCCTCCTTCACAGGTGACTCCTGTGATGGGAGGGGACGGGGGCGTGGTCACCTGGTGACCCCCCCCCGCCACCAGCAGAGGAATAAATCCTGTTTTCATAATTTAGATGTAAACAAACAACCAGATCCCATTAAGTCTGTCCTGTCTCTCTAAATCTGATTATTGATCATCACCAATAATCTCAACTAATTAAACATGAATAAAATTGAACGTGATTATCGGTGCTGCCTTCAGGGACGTCTGGACAGCGGAACTCTGACATCTGCTGTATTGATCTGTTTAAACTGATTGATCGGAGGGTCAACATCACCATCAAACTGCTCAGAGCAGGAAGTGATCGATTGTGCGCGTGAACAGGAAGTAAAGAGACCTCCTCGCGCCACGTCGGTTTAACGACCTGATGAGCAGAAAAACCGGAACCAGAACTGAAACCGGTTTCGTTCTCACGTGAGAAGCTTTTTCTGGACCAGAACCGCGTTTCTGATGGAACGGCAGAACCCAGGAACTGATTGGAACACCCCCCACCCTAACTCCCCTCTTCTTCCTCCCACTCTTCGTCACTCCACGCGACGTGACGTGACGCGCTCGGTCTCCACTCCGCCGCACAACATGCGGGGAGGACGGAGGGAGGAGAGGAGGAGGGACGCGCGGGAGGAAGAGGAGAAAGTTGGAGCGGAGAGGAGAAGAGGAGTCGGAGGAAGGAAGGATTAAAGGATCGTGCGCGCGCCGCAGACGCTTGTCATAATAAAAAAAAAGGGGAGTTCGGGGCGCGCCGCCGCGCGGCGAGCACGCGCGTCAGACAGCGGCGGTGCGCGCGGCCGCAGCAGACAAGTTGTGCGTCCCTCCGGGCTCCACTTCATGTTCCTCAAAGTGTCACCAACTTTTTAAAGAGCCGTTTGTGGAACAGCCGCGCCGCCCCCCCCCCGACCCCCCCCCCTCTCCGCGGCTCTTCAATTAACGCTCCTCCCGGAAAAAGGAGATCCGGGGGTGGAGGGGGAGGAAGGAGGACGGAAGGAGGAGCGCGTCGGTCCTCCCGAGGAGCCCAGCTCGCCGTAGCCGGGGTTTAGGCGTTGGCACCGGGGCAGAGAGTCCCGCGCCATGGCGGGGGCGAAGCCGGGAGTCCACGCGCTGCAGCTGAAGCCCGTGTCCGTCCACGAGGCGCTGAAGAAGGGGGGCAAATTCATCAAATGGGACGAGGTGAGTTTGATTTGTGTTACCGGGCGGCGCGGAGGACGCGGGGTCGTTCTTGCGCAAGAAGAGCGCCAGTTTGTGTCCCGCGCGGCTTGACTGTGGTCAAGCGCGCGCGCGTGCGTGTGTGTGTGTGTGTGTTGGGGAAATGCAGGTATGTGTGTGCGCGAGCTGCAGGTGTCCCACATAGCTCCCCGCCCCCAGCAGGGCCCCCCCCCACCACCACCACCACCCGCCGGTGCCTCCAGAGACGCGTGGGTCGCGTTCACTTCTGGTCGAGCCGGTTTACTTTAAAGCTCAGGTGAACGCGGCCCCCCCAGGTGCAGTGGGGAGGGGGGGGTAACACACCTGTGTGGATCTGGATCTGGGTCAGGGCGCACCCGATCATGGACTCTGACTCACACCTGTAATGGTTCCGTTTGTGCTTCCGACTCGGAATCACGTCAACACTAATGGTGACTGGGACGCGCCTGTAGACAATTTGTGTGTGTGTGTGTGTGTGTGTGTGTGTGTATGTGTGTGTGTGTGTGTGTGTGTGTGGTATGTGTGTGTGTGTGTGTGTGTGTGTGTGTGTGTGTCTGAGCGCAATCAATGATTAACTAGTTGTTGGTTGACTGAGGATCGAACTTTCACACTCGTGTGTGTGTGTGTGTGTGTGTGTGTGTGACAACGAGCTAAGAATCAGATTGGTGGTGGTGCGTTCAGGTGCTGGTGTGAATGTGGCGTGAAGTGTTCACATTGATCTGAAAGCAAAACAAATCCACAAGTTTGGAATTGTCCAATCAGCTGGTGGCGACCTTCGACCTTCAGTGCAGAACTCCTCCCCTCTCACGCTGTCTCCCTTTGACTCCTCCATTCTCACGCTGACTCCTCCCATTTTACACGGACTCCTTCTGACTCCTCCCCTCTTGTGCTGGCCCCTCCCCTTTTGTACTGACTCCCTCTGACTCCTCCCCTGTCACACTGACTCCTCTATCTCCCTAAAGCTGTTGAACCTCCCTGGAGTGGGTGGAGCCTAACAGAGTGATGGGTGTTGACAGTCGGTCCTGACCTTCGGCTCATAGGTCGTCCGGCCGGCGGCAGTAATCCGGATCAGTGACACCGGGTTCACATCTAATCCTGTTCTGCTCCAACACCTCAGCTGCTCCTGTCGTCCGCTCCTTCTTCTCCTCCTCCTCGTCATCATGAACCTGTGGACATCAGAGGGGGCGGAGTCAGCTGATCGAGCGACGTGGACTTTGATCCAGTTAAACGCTAACATTTAACCACCACGTAGCGGATCTGTTTGCTTCTCTTCTTCGTGTGTTTTGTTCGGACTGAAAAGAACTAATAAAAACATAGGCGTGGCTTCAGGTGAAGGGGCGGAGTCACATTAGGTTGAGGTGACACTGAACATTTATTGAACCTCTTATTGACGGTTCATGTTGGGACGTATCGACGACCCCCACTGTGATGATGTCATTACGACCAAAGGGCTTGTGGGACATGTGGTTTACTTTAGCGGCTAACAGGAAGTGGACGGTTTGGTCCTTTAAGGTTGCAGCGGAGTGAGAATGAGGACGGCCCGAGGGCAGAGGGGGTGTTTACACCAAAACTCCTCTTTTAACCCCCACACATGCCTCACTTCTACCTCCTCTCCCTCCTCTTCATCCCTCCATCCTCCCTGTTTTTTAAATTTTATTTCCTCTCCCTTCCGATGACACACAAACTACTCGTGTGTGTGTGTGTGTGGTTGTTTTGTTCTGGGTGTGTGCGTTTCACATCGAATGACTTCCTGTTGGAGTCAACCCCCCCCCCACACACCCACCCCGCCTCCTGCTCTGCAGCCACAATTCACTTAAACTAAATTCCAACCACAATTCAGTTAAAACTCCTCCCCAGCAGCCAATCAGAGGCTGCAGGAGCGCCCAGTAACCCCAGAGGCCACGCCTCCTCCCAAGACCCGCCTCTTTTCTGCAGGTTTTTACGTGCATTTCAGGTTAGAAACCTCCCACTTCTTTTCCTTTTTGGAGTTGTTTGTGTTGACATGACACCGGTTGACATCAAACAATGCCGCGCCCTGATTGGTCGTCGGCGGCGGCGGCGGTAATTAGAGGCTCGGCTCCAGACGCCTGACGCAACGCAAACTGTTGTGTTTTGAAATCGCTCCTGCAGTGCAGTCTGGGTTGTTGTGCGTGGCGGGAGCTCAGTCGTATGACGGCGTTGTGAAACCGACCAAAATCACTGCAGACACACACACACACACACACACACACACGCGTGTGATGAGTTCAGCACTTTTAGAGACTTTCTCCAACTCGATGCCACCTGAAGACGATCAGGGTCAGTCCAGACGTGTAATGACCTGTTAGCTTAGCAATAAAATACAACACACCCTGTGTGTGTGTGTGTGTGTGTTGTGGGGTAAGTAGCCGGACCGGCTGGTTTTGGGTTCTGATCCGGTGCTAAAAACATGAAAATAGAAGAAGATCACCGTTTGAATCTACTTCCTGTTTGTGTGGTGATTGAAGAGATGATCCTCATCGTTCAGTCGACGCACCAGGAAGGAAAACGTTCCCACAGCACGACCTTTAAATGGATCAGGTTTAGTGGATCTGGGTTTAGTAGATCAGGTTCCGTGAATCTGGTTTAGTGGATCTTGTTTAATGGATCAGGTTAAGTTGAAGGGGGTTTAGTGAATTTGGTTTATTGGATTTGGTTTAGTTGATCTGGGTTTAGTGGATCTGGTTTAGTGGATCTGGTTTAGTGGATCTGGTTTAGTTGATCTGGGTTTAGTTGATCTGGTTTAGTTGATCTGGTTTTGTGGATCTGGGTTTGGCGTGGTTAGATTCATTGTTCTGACGAGACTGATGACGAAGATGATGATGATGATGATGAGGAAAGAAATCCTGGCGCCGTGTTGAGAAACGCTGTCGACATCCTGACAGAGGAGTGAGAAACGAGGGATGGAGGGTTGGAAGGTCAACCACAGCCACATGTGAAGTGTGTGACAGACATCTGGACTCCTCCTCCTCTCCTCCTCCTCCTCTCCTCCTCCTCCTCAGTCCCAGCTTGACTCCGTTTACTTCCATCCTTTTGTGATCTCTCCGTCCCTCCTCTTCGTCAATCCGTCCTCGTCGCCACCGGCGACCTCAGTGGTTCATCTCAATAAGACTCTTGACTGATCCGCTAGTTAGCATGTAGCTAACACCCCCCCCCCCCTCCTTCCCCCTTTTCCTGTCAGGTCCAAAGGTCGCCTGCTGTTGCCAAAGCCCCGCCTCCCGACGCCCTCCACTCGCACTGACCCTCGACCCAGGTCGCCTAACGGCTGCTAATGTGTGACATACACCTGTGTGTGTGTGTGTGTGTGTGTGTATTAACAGGAGCAGCTCGTTAGCCGCGTTAGCCTCTGAGGATGGTCTGACCGGTAATGAAGGTGTTCCTCAGGGGGTCCGGTACTCTGGGGGGGGGGGTGATGAAGAGAGAAAGAGACGAGGAAGGGAGAGAGAGATGAGGGACGCGACACTTTGGAGGGTTTCTACATGTGGTAGATAATTATAGAAGTACCACCCAGTGTGTGTGTGTGTGTGTGTGTGTGTGTGTGGCAGCTGTAATAGTTTCCTGCTGAGGCTGCTGGAGCTTTTTTATCGTCTCCTCGACCTGCGACCAAAAAAAAAGGGTATGAAGAAATGAATGAAGGTGGGACCAATAATCGATCAGTCCAATCGATCAACAATCTGAACAAACGACTGATTAAAGAAGTTTTGCTGGTTTCAAAGTCTTTAAATGTCATTTCTTGTTTTTCTGAGTCTTTTATGGTCTTAATGCAAATTAATAAAACATACAGGACAATAATTACTTGGGATTTCTAATCGTATCGATTGAACAGCGATAGATAATCTGAGGTTGACAGTGACCGTCACGCGTGTTAGGAAGCAGCTGGTATGTAAAACCCAGCGGGATTATGCAAATGCATCCCAACACGTCTGAAGGGCAGGTCACATGACCCCGTCACATTCCAGTGGACAGATGTGTGTGTGTGTGTGTGTGTGTGTGTGGAATTTCCCCTCTTCTCCATGTCTGACTGACTGAATGGTGAATCTTTTAAAGTGTTGAATAAATAATGAACAGACTGTGGGGGGGGGGGTATGGAGGGGGCTTACGATCATAGATCAATAAGCTAATAAACTCTGATACTGTGTTAGTACTTTTATTATGGATCAATCAGTGATCATTTTCTCATATACGTTCAATAAATGAGCATTGTGGTAAATGTTTAATATTGGGTTGTTTTTTTACTGTGCTTTTATTTTGACGGGGTCTGGGAACTTCCCTGATTGCACAAGATTTATTTTGAAATCCTGGTGCAGCCATAAGTTTCACAAGTGAAACTTAACTTTATCATCTCAGGACCGTTGAGTTTACATCAAAACATCAACAACAAACAACTGGTTTCTGTTTTTATTTACATTGTAAACAATCATTTGTTTGTTTGTTGTCAAATCTGCTTTAAAGTTGAGTTTTTCAGTGGAGAAACGGCAGTGATTGGCTGGAGTGTCACCTGGCTCCGCCCCCAAACCAGGTGTTTAGATTTAAAAATGTTCTGCAGGTGCTGTAGAAGGAGGCGTGTCTGTGGTCACTGGTAGGGCGGAGCTTGCTTCCCTCTTTTAATCAAATATAATCTATAATCTCAGGTAGCCACGCCCACCTCCTAGGCTCCTGACCCGGTTCTTTCTTCTTCTTTCTTCCTCACTCCTCCCGACTCCTCCTCCTGACTCCGCCCTCTGTTAGCCATCCTCGGAGGCTAAATTGAAGGTATGTTTAGTTTGAAATGGACTAAAGTGCATTTCCTGGAGGCGGAGCCAGATAACCATAGAAACATGTAGGGTGGATAAATGAAAATGATTTCAGCATATGGTAACGCATGCTAACATATGCTAACACACGCTAACATACGCTTACATGTGATTAGCTGCACGTTCATTGACCATGAACAAGTTTCTTCATCTCTTTTTAGATTAAGGATGTTTGCTCCTCCTCCTCCCTTAAGGCGGGGCCTCTTAAAGGCGGGGCCTCCTCCTCGAAGGCGGGGCCTCCTCCTTTAAGGCGGGGCCTCCCGGAGTTGGAAAACAGAAGCCAGAATGTCTGTCATGTACATCACTGACGCCTTGGTGTGTTCAATGTCCGCTTGGTCACTGGAGCGCCTAGTATGGCTCCTCCCCCTCCTGATGATGATGATGGTGATGATGATGACTCACCCGTCCCTGTAATGACAGTCCTGATCATTGGTGTGTGTCTGCTAGAGTGTGTGTGTTGAGTGTGTGCGACTCCATCATGATGACGCTATGTTCATTTTAACTGCTGGTCGTCACGACGACATAACTGTTGTTCCAAACACCTCTGTGATGTTTCTTCTTCTGCTGTCGTCCAGGAGCCCAACAGTGGCCCCCCCAACCTGGTGACCCTAAAGGTCGACCCAGACGGGTTCTTCCTCTACTGGACCGGAGGCTCCAACCTGGTGAGACACACACACACACACACACACACACACCTTCATCCCGCTGCTGTCCGTCACAATCGGACAGAAAGCGCTGAGTCAGCGTTTGCGTTATTCGATGGAGCTGACTTTTAATATTAATTATTAATGATCTTAATTTTAAAAGGAGCTTTCATAAACAACTGGCTTTAAAAACCGCTGCGTCGGCGTTTGTAAAACGAGACGACCTCAAAGCTGATGAAGCAGAACTTGTTACCGTGACGACGTACACTAGCTTCATGATGTCATCACCCGGAATAAAAAAAAAAAAAGCTCATCAGCCAATCAGAGGGACTGGCCGATGAGTGGAACTGCGCTTCCTGAGCTGACAGGAAGTGACCTCACCTGTTGACGGGCAGATGAGCGGCGGCGACGCCTTCAGGTCGGAGGGAAACGAAATTAACGAGATCCGCAAAACGAACCAGGAAGTGAGCCGGTTGATCAGGGTTCTAATTGGTCCAGCTGCCTCCAGGTGGGCGGGGCTTGCCCTCAGGACTAAAAGCTGCTCCTTCACGTCTGCAGGATGTCTGTTTCCCATCATCCTCTGCTCCGGCGCCTCACTTAGTTCTGACTGGTTCCCGTCTTTCATTCTCTTCCGTCTCTTTCCTGACACCTTCATCCTTGCTCCTCTCCCGTGTTTGGTGCCGGTGCCCCCCCCCCCATCCAGGCGCCCCGCCAACCCCCCACCCCCCCTTCGGGGGCAGCTGGTTGCCGTCAGCCGGAGAGGCAAACCCTGTTCCTCTAATATAAACTGAGGGATGACATTTCCTCCCTCTCTGCTCTCCATCTTCTCCCTCGCTCCGTCCCTCCTCATCACCCCCCCACCTCCTCCGAGACCGCCCCCCCCCCCCGGAGTTCTAGCGCCGTGATTTCTTGCAAAAACACTCCTCCTCTCCTCTTCGCTTCCCCGGCGTGGGAAAAATGGCAGGATGTTCCTCAGACAGGGGGAGGGAGATTTAGTTGCCCCATATCCCCCCCCCCAACCCTCCTTATCCCTCCCCAACACCCCCTTAACCCCCTCCAACATCCTCTTTTTTTCCACCTCCTCCTTCCACGAGGCGTTCAGGTCCTGTCAGCCTGGAAAGGTGTGGAGGTGAGGGGGCGGATCCAGTTTCAGGTGTGTGTGTGTTTGTGTGTGTGTGTGTGTGTGTGTGTGTGTGTGTGTGTGTGTGTGTGTGTGTGTGTGTGTGTGTGTTTCACTCGGTCGTATGTGTTGGTTGATAAACCGACCGTTTGCTTCATCCTTCTCTGGTCTCTTTATTTCCCGCCGTCAGGCTTCATTTCTGTTGACATTATCTATTAGTAACACACACACACACACACACACACACACACACACACACACACACACACACACACACACACACACACACACACTATTTACATATTCGTTGTGTTTATCGGACAAACGGACGATTTATCAGGTGTTTATATAAAAGAAGCGTTTAAAGGCCTCGGCTCTGGTTTCCGGGTCAGCTGGACCCGGTTCCAGAACGAGTCCCGGATCTACTTTGTCTGACGTCCTGGACCGCATCACGCCCATGAGCTGACGCCGCCGCCGCCGCCATGTTCCCTATCCATTCATTTTCATTGATTTTTAGCGTGGCGCTTAGCGTAGCATTAGCCTAGCGTTCAACGCGTCCCTGTACTTCCTGTGTGACAGCAGGGGAACTTCCTGCCACAGCGTTTATCAGCGGCGTTCATGACTCGGCACGAGGCTGCAGGAAGTCAGATTAGCTTAGCATTGAGCTTAAATGTCGCTAGTCCATCCCTCTTCCTGTTCATGTCATTATTATCATGTAGCTAACTGCTTTAGCATGGTGGTCAAATATACCACTGACAGCAAACGCCTCACGCCTCTCAGCTCTTTAATGTTAAGAGAAAGAACTCCAAGAAAAAAAGTGTGTGTGTGTGTGTGTGTGTGTGTGTGTGTGTGTTTCTCGTTTTTTAATATCTCCGCACTCGTCCGCTAACCTGCTAACAGTTTTAGCCGTTTAGCTTCTCCTCGATGGAACTGTGAACCGTCCTGAGGAAGACAAAGAGATAAAACCAGGAGGAGGAAGAGGAGGAGGAGCGGCGGCGGCGGCGTTATCTCCTGGACAAATGGGGGGGAGTGTTAGAGCTCTGGAGCTTCACAGGGGTATTAAGTGTCGCTCCGTCTCTACACTCCTCGCCATCTCTCTCTCCGCCGCCGTCAAACGACTCTTTGTTCTCCTCCTCCTCCTCTTCCTCTTGTTTTCTGTCCTTTAAAGTCTTTTTCTGTCTCCTCTCGCTCTGATTGGCCGGTTGGGCTGCAGCCAGCAGCAGAGGGTGGAAACACATGCTGTCTGCACACACGTGTGTGTGTGTGTGTGTGTGTGTGTGTGTGTGTGTGTGTGTGTGTGTGTGTATCAGTTTCCTGTCGTCATCATGAGCCACTCAATCCGAGCTGTGATTGGTCACCTGAGACGTGTTTAGCGGCGGCGAACTTTCAGACACGTCAGAGGAAAGGATTGATTGTTTAGCCCCGCCCCCGTTATATTTGTATGATCTTTGAAAAATTCAATGGGGGGGTAGGGGGGTCGGGGAAAGGTCAAGCAACAATATGGATGGAAATAGGATTGCATCACATGACCTTTTATTGCTCTGGTGTTTATTGGCTGAATATAGACTGAGCTCACCGCTACTGTTAGCTTAGCTTCTGCCAGCTAGCACAGGTTAGCCTGAAAAGATAGCAGCTAGCCAGTAGTTAGCATTGAGGCTGTGGCTTGAAATCGTAGGAACAGTACGTAGGAAAGTACAGCATTGAACTGTTCAACGTCATCACCGACAGATCGCTGGTGTACAGGAGAGGTGCCTGCTGGGAAATTTGACATGATTTAAATTAAGGGTTAGCAGAGGCTAATTGCCTGAACCGCGTGGGATAAGTTATTGATCAAGAAATAGAAACATTGATCAGATCGGAACGTTGGGATCGGTCTCAGTGCAGTAGAGCATTCTGGGAAATGTAGGAACAGGAACTCGCATCTGGAACAGTAAAGAGTCTGAAGTGATAAATGTGTGTTTGAAGGATGAATGGAGCCACTCACACACACACACTCACACACACACACACACACACACACACACACTGAACAGACGGCAGGAATATGCCCTTCACACACACAGATGTTGTGTAAAAACACACTCCTACACTCTTCCCTGATCACACACACACTTGTACTTGTCCTGTGCGAACATTTGCTCACACTCCTGACTCACATGCATCTGATTTGCTGCTGACACACCTACGCACACACACACACACACACACACAGACACACACGCACACACACACACACACACACACATACACACATACACACAGACACACACACCCTGTGGAGCTCAACAAGTCAGGATGTTCCACAAGTCCAGACCTGCATGTCGAGGCCCTACCCGCATTGTGTGTGTGTTTGTGTGTGTATGTGTGTGTGTTACATTACAA